>NC_134458.1:150547055-150850057 GCF_047948215.1 Lycorma delicatula
TAGCAATAAATAATTTAACATAAAACACATAACTGAATGTATTGACAGCAACATGTTAAAGTTATTACGACTCATAACTGTTAATACTTCAAAACATGATATACAATCATTTTCTTTAATTTTACAGTTCAAGAAACAGGATGGTGTAGCCATCATGTTTGGATAAGAATTCATGTATGAATATGTGGTAGTTTGTTTTTCATTTATCCATCAGAAACTAATATGTTTAAAAAAATCCATTATTTATAATTATTATTTGCAAGTCCTTTCTAGGTAATCTCAGTTGAAATTTCACATTTTTAAGTCTAATTGCAGGCTATTTTTACTTAAATAGGTTCTAGAAAATAAAAACAACAACTTCTATAATTATTTGCCACCAGGAAATACTAATACCCATATTAAAACTGCACTCATTGTTGTTTAACTTACTTCAGTGATCAAAGGACGATTAATTAAATATGACTTTAACTGTTGGAATTTTACCTACATTACACTTTTCAGTTTCCGGATGCTACTACCTGAGATGTTCTTTGTATTGTGGAAATATCAGATTTCAAGTGAATGTAGTTTAATATCTTATCCAAAATGATAAAGTTATTCATTAAACTGCTCTGTTGGATAGATCACAATATTTCACCAACTATCCCATTTCTTATCCTTGATATTTTTCACCACATAAGATTTGTGGGTGTAATCTCACCCTATTAGATCCTCCATACTGATAGAACCTTGATGATAGAGTCACTATGTCTTTGGTGAGGCAGACTATGCATAAACCAACCCAGGAACTCTGTTTCTTGTTCAGTAGCTGTACAGTAAGCCATATGGCCAAAATGCCTATCAAATAAGTATGTTTGCTAATAAAAAATAGTTCTGCCACATGCTTTTTCCTTCCACTAGTTTCTTTAACTGCTGTTTTGACAGCTTCTTTCAAATTGTCATCACTCTTGATGGAGAATTTTACCGTGAAGTCTTCTAGGAACATCCAGAAAAACAATTCCAGTTTTGAAAGAGTGACACAATAATTTCTTCTTTTTTCATTCTTAATGCTTCAAATATGTATTTCAGCTTCTTCAAGTCATTGTTGATAGTGTCAAGGGTAACAGGTAAGGCATCTTCATCATAGATGTTGATTCTACTATTCAAGCATTTTACACTATTTTTGTATGCTTGTAACACTCATTTGTATTAACATTATACACATCAACCACTACCTGTGAATTTCAGCCAGTATAATGTTTTTAAGTTTAAAAAATTAATTGCTAACTTAATTTTACAGTCAGTAAAAGTTGCTTTATGGTCTTATTCATTTTAGAACTTTATAAATAACATAGGGAGGTGCAGCAATGGTAGAATCCAGTAAACAATAAAGTCAAAACCATTCTATCTTGGGTCACACAGGCATGCCAACCTCTACAAGAGAAATTACCGTATTGCCATTTCTTTCAATACAACACTATTATAGCTTAATACACCAAAGTTTCTATAGTAACCTAATATAACCTAATGATAACATTTATATTACAACCTTGTATAATTACCACAGTTCCTAATCAGCTTTAACTTTTATCAAAAATAAGTTAAAAATACTTATACATAATAAAAAGAGTTGGTAAAAATGTGAAAATAATAACTTAAATTTAAATGAATCAGCTTTTTTATGTACTCAATTTCATATATTTTTCTCTTATTATTTTATTAGGTTTTTTCTTCATTAAAAATACATGATTATAAAATAATTTTATTTCTCTGTTGACTTTTCATTGGATAAAAGTTTATATATAACATTTTTTTTTTAGTATTTTTTTTTGGGGGTATTGTTTTAGCCATTGGATAATCATAAAAATTGGTAGAAACATTTTATGGCATATTTTATGCTAATATAAGTGTATTTATATTTTAAAACTTTTGTAGTACAATACTGGTAAATCATTACTTTGTAATATTTTATGTATACATTTTCAGGAAAAAAAATGATTGGCAAAAGCACAAGATGAATATAATGACATACAAACTGCTTTTAATAATCTATAATATATTTCTAACAAATAATGATTATATGCAGTATATAAAACAAAATGAATAATAAAAATTGTGAAAATACATTATCTCTTCAAAAAGCGCAATTTAAGAAAAACCTTTTATTACCTTTTTTCTTCATTTTTTACTACATTTTGATGGTAATTATTTCCCATAAGTAGTATTATTTTATTTTTACGATTCTATTTTATTCAGAAATGTTAAATAATGGTTATAAAAATTATAAAAAAGTCATTTAAAACACCCAGTAATAACAAAGATCAATAAAAATAAATTCCTGTTGAAACAAAGCTTTATTTGGATACTTTACATTTTTTAAATTAATTTTTAATTTTAAAATAACTTTTTAATTAATTTTTTTAAGTTGCCTAATGTGGATGTAAGCAGTCCGAATAGTTGGACAAACAAAAAATTGGTGTTCAGATAATTGATGTCTCACTGTACACAATTATATGAGATATTTGTTAATCAGTAACTAACTGCTCTAAAAATTACAAGATTTTTTTACCTTTTATTTAATGTTTAAAGATTTAGTTATTTTAATGTGCAAGCTGGATTACCTTGTGATCCTACAATTCTACAATTCCTAGTTCTTTACATTTACAGTTATCAGTTATTTTTGAAAGTTGTTCAAAATTTCAAAAAATATCTTATGAAAGAATTCTTTAAAATTTAATTTGCTTTTATTCTTTTCCTCTGAACATTTTTATTAATATATGTAGACAGCAAGCTGGTCCCAAAAAAATTTCCCACAAGCTGGATAAGGGAACTTTGGTATAAGATTTAAAAAAAAAAGCTTGTAAAAAAGTTGTTTTTACTTTGCCTTGTTTAATTTTTTGTTAAAATGAATCTTTAGAAAGTAAGGATACATATTAACTATATCTAAAAAATTGTGTTGTTAATAATTAAAAAGAGAACTTTAGATGAAAGTTAATTTGCTGAATTATTTACTGCTTTACATCCTTAGCATATAATCTAAAAAAAAAACTTCACCAATTTTTTGCTGTTACCTTTTTTTGATTGCATCTTGTTTGAATGAATGCAAAAAATTATTTTACATTAAACAGGGTAGCACATTGGTAAGTATCTAAACCTTATATTATGAAACCGTGCAGCAAACCAGAAAATAGCAGTATGATGATTAGAATTTAATCTAATTTAGCGCAATCGATCTGAGAAAAAACACTTCCCTTTACTTTAACAAAAAAATGAAGTAAAAATAACTTGTAATACAAGAATTAGAAAATTGTACTAAAATTGTATATTTACCTTCAAAATAAAAATCTTAAAGTACATTACGGCTAAATAAAATTTCATCAAGTAAAACAGAAAAACCTTTTTTTGTTACCTCAGTGTATTTCTTCAATACCCGATAAAGCTGCTGCCTATTGAACTAATGACATTGTTTCCCAAATTTATCACAATATCTTCAATAATATTTTCACATAAACTGTCCACTTCCCATGCTTTTTTAATTCTTTAATTACATGTTGAATACAATTTTCCAAGCATTTGCATCTATTCAATTAACACCTTCTATCATTAGTTTTTTTACATCACTTAACTTAAATGTGTTATTACTCCCAATGTAGCCTTTGACTTATGCCCATATCAATTCTATCGGGTTAAAATTGTAATGGTATGAGGAAAACGCAATATGACACAATTTTTTAATTTTGCTATTTCATTTACTTTATAATATATCTTTGTTAAACTGATTTTAATAATCTTCTAAGTTCTACTTTTAATATGTCTTCAGTGTATGAGGATTTTAACCTCATAATAGTAATTATGATTTTCGTTTCGAAGCATTTGAATTTTTTTTCAGTTTTCAGGCAATGGTACGGTGCATTATCCATTACTATATCAGACCCTTCAACAACAATTCCAACAATTTTTTTTAAATCATGGCATAAAATTGTCACATTCGTTTCACTGTGATACTCTTGGGAAGATCTGGATTCAATATAGTTCGGTTATATTTTACTTTTTTTATCACTTTTTCTATATACTACCAGTGGTTTCTCAGTTGTGTCTTTAATAAAATTCAGTTCTTTACTATAACCTTTTACTGTAATGGTTTACAGAGAAAAACCAAGTGCTACATGGTCTGAAAGCTTATCTAGTTTTAGATTTTAAGTAAATGACATATAAAAATATTTTTTTTAATGGTTTCTATACAGGTTTTTCTGGTTTTCCAATCTAACCCATAAAAATAAATATTATAATTGCAATTAATTAGTTGATATTATTTATCAAATGGTACTTATATGATTGAATATGAATTCAACATGAGGGTTGATGCAGCTGCATTTTTTTAATTCAAATTACATAAAAGAAAACAATTTTTGAATTATACAGATTTCCAATTTCATGAGTTAAATAACTAACTACAAACTTTACAGATAATTAAACTCATATACATTCGTTAAACACTATTAAATATTCATTACACCTGAAAATTCAAAGGTTCTTTCTCTCTAATAATCTAAATCTCTTCATCTTTGATTAAGAGAATCAAATTTTCATTCTTTAAAAAATGGTAGCAGAGTAATTTTTGTTATGTAATATTATTTTGAGTCTATTGATGCCATTTTTATTACCACTGATTATGTTTATTTGAGCGATAATAAATTTTTTGCATGTAAATGAATAGATTCAAAACTAGAAAAATTTTAAATAAGGTTTCAACATTGTTAAAAATGAAGAATTCATAAAAAAATTAAAAGTAAAGTTATCATATGTCAATGTGAGACATTTTGGTGTAAAATTTTTCAAGTATCATAATTTTATTTCTAAGTATCTAAAACAATAATTATTTTCAGGTATCTGTGATTTTTTTTAATATAAAGTAAGAATATTACATATAAGACCATAAATCAAGTTTGTTAGTAGAAGGAAAAGGCAACAGCCACCCACACATATTACATATAACCTACTCAAAACATCAAATCCACTTCTAGTGTTTACAGCAGTTCGTAAATTTATGTAGAGGAGCAATAAGTTATCTACCACATAGGTCCACTTAAATGAAAATATTGTAAATTAAGATTTGTAAATAGATAGATTTTAAGTCAGGTTAACACTAAAAAATGTCTCTAATAACTATAAGAAACTGCTGTTTTTACATACAGTATTGTATGTAAACTATATGTATGTAACTATAGGTTATTAGTCATTATTAAAATATATGCTGAGCAGATTCAGCTCGGTGCATACAGATATATTGTATTGTATTTTTTGCATGCATTAATTATCTCAAGCTTTACATTTAACAATAACAATCAATAATTAGTATAATAATACCTGAAAAGTTTCTTCTCAATTATTACCAAATTATAAAAATAAAGGTTCTAAGCAAGATTAACATTGCATGACATATACAGCAGTAATAAAATAAAGATAAATAAAATCCTGAAAAAACTAGCAGTGCCCAAAAATTGCCAACTTTAAATAAAATAAAGCATAAAGAAAATTTCAAAAGCTGGCTAACCAAATAAAAGAGTTAGAGAATTGTTTCTTGGGATTTTCACGCTTTTCGTTGCTCTCTGAGCCACTTTTGGCATTTTCCCGTTGGTTACTCTTTCTTTTTTCCTAAACTTTTTTTTTGTTCTAGATCGGTATCTATTTGTGACTCAATTGAACCATTTGCTTCATTTCCACAATCAGAGAACATGTCTACACTTTCAGTATGAAGTATCTCCACATGGGATAACGAGTAGAAGTCTTTCAATGGTAAACTCCTCCTTATGTACTTCCTCATTCAGACAGACTTTAAGATCTACTTGCTAATCAATAGAAGGACCCATCAACATTCCTTACTCAAAATTTAAAATTTAAATTTTTGTGTAACAATACACATAACCAGATTGTACAATAAAATGTTTTTCAAAAGATTTTCTTCAAAAATCTAAGTCGTTTTTGTGACCATCCTTGGTTACTGGTGCTGCTGTTTTCCCATTGGGATCAGCTGACTTTTCTGGAATTTGAGTCAACTGGTGGTTTTGTTTTTTAATTAAGCTGACATGTATTAAGAACGCCATCAAAAAGTATCTGAGATTTTAATTGCTCTGATCATTTAGTGTATTGTTGTAATGAATTTATGTATGTTTTTATATATTTCATAAAGGGGTTAAAGTGTAGCCCCTATTTTGTATATATGAGGAATAGCAAAATTGTTGACAATATTAGTTTATTTGTGGCAAATATTGGCCAGCATCCTCATATACGCTAGCCAATAGAAAAATGTAGAGACGCTAGAAAAAATGTATTAAGAAATTTTAATAAATTTTTTATTAAATTTACTATTGTTTTTATTTTTTCAATTCATTTTTTGACTTTTTAATTAAATCATTATCATGCACAGTATTAGAAGAAATCAATATCCCATAGCTTATATTCATTACGATTGTTATTTTTGCAATAGTAATTTAAAAGATCAGTACCTGCAGAGATGCCCTAAAATTATCTTTGTGTAAATTGATAAAGCTGTTACTAACAAAATATAAGTAATTATTGTAGGACTATTGGTTAAATAGTCAGATGGGTTACATCTGACAACCTAAAATTGATATCTCATTCAATACAAGATTTTAGGTCTATCTACAATAAAATATTTAAATCGAAATAAACATTAGAATCATTGAAAATGAATGAATTAAATGAAAAAAGTCTTTGACAGTTCATTAAGAAAGGTTTATAAAATGTTAATGATGATATATGACATACCAAAATAAAATCGTGTTTATAATATACCATTGAATTAAATACAACATTAAAAATTAATTTTAACACATATCTATTTAATTTCTACATTAGTAAATGAATTTGTTAATCATAGTGCAGTTCAACAACAAATTATGAAGTCGGTGGCTCATTTATTATGTATTAAATTTCACCGTACTAATTTTATGCTTTATTGTTATGCTAGTACAGTGTTTATCCGTTAGATAGTATGAAGTCGATTTTATTGTAGTAGTACAGAGTACGTAGTATCTTCTAGAGTGCGCTGTTATATAATTATATAAATACTATGAAACATTGCGCATGCGTTGTTTATAGCGCTAAATTTTAGGATGTTTACTCGGTTAACATTGTTTACTGCTAACGTTTAAACAGATACTACCGCGTCAATATAAACTGCTACTGAATTGTACGTAAAGGAGATTTTTGATTTTACAGTTTATTATCACTGAAGGTGGATTTTCTCTTTATTTTGAAGTCTAATATAATTACTTTTTGTGTGTGGTTTTATGTTGTAAAGTAATAATTAATACAGACTTTATAAACGATTTTTTTTAGCTTTTACTATAGGATTTTAACGTTTTTGTTTACAAAATATTTTTTTTTTGCAAATATTACTTAATAAGCATTTAAAGGTAAGTTCATTAAATGATTACATTATAATTTAAGTAGGAAGTTAAGAAAAAATTGATTAAACAATTACGCAGTTTTACACTTGAGTTCTTTTGTATAATATTCAATTTCTAATTTTAATTTCATTCAAAGCAATGAATTTTCTTCAACAGTATAGAATATTAGAATTCCATGACTGACTGTTTTTTTTTCTTTGGAAAAATCAGGCTGTAAGAATAATGATTTTTAATAACCACCGAAAAATTCGTATTTTCGTGTTACGTTAAAAGAAATTAATAGGCTGTATACTTACACCCAAATTATCAATTAATTTATTTAAAACAAAATTCTTCCTGTATATCCGAAATAATAGTATCAAGAATTTATCAAAAGACACGTTCAATGTAATTTAATAAAATTAAAAAAAAAATAATCCTGCATTAAATGACGTAAAATTTAAGGAATCAAACCGTAATTTTTTTTAAAGTTAATTATTGTACTAGTATTTGGAATCATCATTCGTTCACAGAAGATAAAAATTAATTTTTATTACAATGAAAATAATGTTAATTTTGTATAAAAATTTACACCAGTGAATAGAATGAAGGTGTCACTGATAGGGCTGAATTCCACCTGAATTTCGTTAGACTTGGAATGCTGATATACAACCTTATTTATAATTGAATCAATGAAGAAGGTAATAAGAAACCGCTTCACTTACTTTTCTAGTAAGCCTTTCACGGGACCCATATTACTTTTAAGTATGGCTATGTCATTTTTGAGAGCGATTGCGTCACTGGTTATTGTCTTGATCATTGATCATTGTGATTGATCATTTATATCAAGTGGCCTACAAATGTTATGGCTAAGGTGTAAAAAATTCGATTGTACAAATTAAATAATGTATGTAATAAATAAATGTCACAAAGAAATGTGACATTTATTTTAATTATTTTTTTTATTTACATTAATTTATAAATTATTAAATTTATGACGTGAGCAGACTCTTTCTTTCAACTCTTCAACTTTATTTTCGTAATCTATCATATTTTTTTTACGGTTGCCCCTCAATTTATCTTTTAACCTTTTTGTAAGAAAAAAAGAACGAGTGCTGTCAGTTTTACTTGTACGTATTTTTTTTAATTTATTAATTAATGTACGTTGAACTATTTTGGACGAATTTTGATTATTATTCCTTTTTCTGGTTGAAGATTTGTTGTTCTATTTTTCATTTCTTGATAATACTTTTTTCATACGTTTAGTGGTTTTTGTAAGCTTATTCGTATTTTAATAAAAGTAAAAATAAGTCTTAAAACAAGGTTTATAATTCTTATTTAAATTTTTACTTTTACTTTTTGTAGTTTAGAATTAATTAACAGTTAAATAAATTGTTGGTGGTTTTTTGTTTGTTTTTTTTTTTGTTTCTTCCCTATTTTTAGATGTTATATCGAATAAAATAGGAAAAGGAAAATATCTTTACATAAAAGAAAGCAAGAACTTTCAATTTAATAGAATTTTGAAAACAATTTTGAAAATCAGTTCGATCCGATTAACTATCGTGATAGTTTTATCCATAAAAATAAAATTGAAAAGAGATTATTAAAAACAAGACCACTGTATTTAGGAATTTATTTCAAAATAAAAAACAAAATAAAAAATAAAAAAAAGGTTTTGTTCACATAAATATATTAATTTTTAATTAATTTTTTTAAAAATGCATTCTCTTTATATCATGATTGGTTTTAGGTATAAAATATAAATATATCGGTAATAAAATTCTGGAACAAAAGAAAATCAGTTCAATTTTAAAGAATTTTGAAAACCTTTCTATTTTGGATGCCTTATAGAAAAAAATTATGTTATTTATTAATTTCATACGAAGTCTTTTTATGCTCACAGAAACCGGAAGATAAATAATCTGGTAATTTTTACGTTAATTTTTTTAATTTATTGTATGGACTAAATTTTAAAAACAAATTTAAAAATTACTGAACCGTATATTTTTGTTTTTTCAGAATTAAAAAAAAAGCTAAAAATCAGATTTTAAATATATGTATGTGTGTGTAATATATATATATATATATATATATACTAGCCAGTTGGGGGTCCGCCTCCTAGACCCCTGGAACCCTGGTTGGTCCAGGCGAATTCTGAAGGCAACTCTGGGGCCACTGGACCTATTCCAGGGCCGCAGAGCTCGCTTCGCTCGCCATTCTCGTCTAGCAGAGGGCTCCGCTCCATAGACCCTCGCAATGTTCGTTACCCTCATGTTTATGAGAATAAGACTGATAAATAACAATTAAAGTATTCTTCAGGCTTTATAAAAATCTGGAAAAGAAACTAAATTACAAAAGACAGAATAGTAACTATGGTAACTAAATTTCCTTTAACGACGAAAAAATGAGGTAAAGGTATTAATTTTTTTCTCTAATGAATATCTTTAATTCACAGTTTCACCCGAAAATAGGCTAGGGCCTCAGTCTTTGGCTTAAAACCTTCCCTGGAATAACACAAATGTATCCTGCTAATTTGAAAGCGATCGGTCGGTTGGTTATTGCGTGATATGAGAACAAATGGACAGACAAACTTTCGGCTTTATATATAAGATATATATGTTTTCTCCAACCACTTTTCCAGCTACTGCCGAGTTTGTATGTGTGTGTGTGGGGGTGGGTGGTGTGTGAGTGTGTGTGTGTGTGTGTACAGGCAAATGCAATTACCGCTACCGGCTTGCCAGGCCTGACGTAGCTGCAAATGTAGAGCAATGTAAGTGTAAATGTACCGGTAAATGTGTAGTTTCACATAGAATCAGGCCGACCAATCAGACGTGTGGTTAATTGAAACCCTACCGCCAAAGAACATCGATATCCACAGTCTGGCATTCAAATCCATATAAAAGCAACTGGCTTTACAAAAGCTCAACATTAGAACTCTCGACTTCGAAAATCAACTGATTTTGCAATGACGAGTTTAAATATTAGATAACCCCGGAGGTACATATATTGCTTCTAAATATGTACGAGTATAATGAAATAGAGTATTTCTAATCGTTTAAATATGATTTATATTATTTGTGCGTATGTCTTATTATTATTTTTTTTAAATATGACGTAATTATTTTGTTATTTAATCTTTTAACTTTGCATAATTAAGTTGTTTAGAGACTTACGAGATTTAACGTTGCTCAGTATTGTTATTGGGCCAATCCTTTTAATTTTTTTACTTAATTTTGTTCTACATTTCAAAATCAGCTTATACTAGCATTTTAATGTTAGTTAATAAATTCTACGTTAATGGCATTTTATTTTCTCTATTCGCGTTTAAAAAATTGTATGCAATTGAAAATTTATACAGAGTGAGCAACGTAAAACCGAACCCTTAACGTAACCGCTGCAGAATCGGTAGCTTATGTTGGAATGAAATTTTATGAATGATACGGATAAATTAAATAGGAAACCATAAAACGTAATTTAAGTGTTGTATTTATTTACCTTATTGTTACAAAAGTTGTTCAAAATGACCACCCTAGGCGTCGTTACGCCTAGGGTGGTCATTTTGCTTTCTTTTTTAGACTGATCCTATTGAGAGTCAGTCGTCTAACGCAAAACGTTGTCAATTGCATTGATTTCTCGATTAATGTTTACCTTCAGTTCATGTTCTGCGAATTAACATGGCCGGATAAATGAAACCGTGCCTCGTCTGACACGAAATACGACGTCGGGTCTATCTGTTTACTAACAATGTTTTCGAAAAGCCAGTTGCAATAATAAAGTCGTTTCGGTTTGTCTGTCTCCTTCAGTTGTTGCACAGTTGTAACGCGGTACGGTTTCAAATTTAATCCATTAAAAATTTTACGACAAGATGTGTATTTAACACTAGATTGTTGGGATAACTTGCGTAGTGATTTTTTGAACCGGCAATAATTCTCCTTTCAATATCGGCAACGGCCTATGGAGTCCTAACGGAAGACTACCTATTTCATTTTTCATTTGAAACCAAACCTGTTGTACACCATTTTTTTGCAAAATCGTGTTTGCTACTCTTCGCTGGAATACAGGTATTCGGAAATTTTTCTACGAATACTTAACGTGATTCTTCAAACGATCCAGAACGAATATAGGCCTCAACTATAGCTATCCTCTCTTGGATTCAATAAGGTATTTTACACAAACACAACTTTTTTTTGTGTTTTTTTTTATGTCTGGGACTACCGTTAGGTATTGCTTCAGAGGATGAGATGAAATGACAATTTTGTTGCGTGTGAAAATGCCATGCCTGACCGGGATTTGAACCCGGGACCTCCGGATGAAAGGCCGAGACGCTACCACTCGCGCCACGGAGGTCTTTCTTTTTCCTGTTTAGCCTCCGGTAATTACCGTTCAGATAATACTTCAGAGGATGATATGTATGAGTGTAAATGAATTGTAATCTTGTACAGTCTCAGTTCGACCATTCCTGAGATGTGTGGTTAATTAAAACCCAACCAACCACCAAAGAACACCGGTATCCACGATCTAGTATTCAAATCCGTGTAAAAATGACTGACTTTACTAGGACTTGAACACTGGAACTCTCGACTTCCAAATCAGTTGGTTTGGGAAGACGCGTTCACCACTAGACCAACCCTGTGGGTTAACGGCGGCCAGCCAACACAAACACAGCTGCACTCACAATACTGCACTGCAGTAAAACGTATACTGACACGTAACCACCTGACAATCGGCAGCAACATACACTAGTAACATACATCCACGTAGTCGCACTAGTTGTGTGAGAGTCTTTCATAAATAGTGTTGGGTAGGGGTTTTATTATGGGTTCGGTTTTATGATGCTCACTCTGTACTTACAGAGAAATTGGGTTTTTTTTGTTTGCTGTGTGCAGTTGATAATATAGAGAAAGCTCTCAATTTTCATTCAAGAAAAGAGAGAATTAGTGGATTCTGAAATTATAGATACAGATAGTTAAAAAACTGAAATTTTGCATACTTATTAAAGGATAAATTAAACAGCGGTTGAAAAGAAATTACAAAAAATCATTGGAAAGTGTGAAGCCTCGTAGGTATGTTCCTCATAAAAAATGATAGATTACTCTTCTTACCTTTTACTTTCCTGGCATCATAGCGCTAGAGCTATGCTGTAAGAAAGAAAGTATGGAAATCAGTCAGAAAATGGGGTACTGGCTATTTTTTCATTTCTCAACGTTTCATAACCCAGGGACCCAGAAAACAAAAAGATAAATTTGGTAGTAATGTTCGTACCTACGTGTGTACTTGTGTTAACGTGTTTTAGCTTAATAACTTTTGAGCGGATAGACCGATTTGAATTACTTTGGCACAGATAATCGTGTATACGCAGCAATTTATTGGTAAACTTTTGCGGTCAGTATCTCCAAGAAACTGTCTACCCCACGGTAGACAGTTTCTTTGAGGTCAGTTTTCTCAAAATTTTGCAAACATAACCCCACTTTATATTAAGGTCATCCATAAATGCTTATCTTATCGCTTAAAAAAACTTTCTTCAAAATGTTTTCCCTTCCCCAAAAATTGAAAAATCTTATCTTTTTATTTATTGCATATTTTTTAACTGATTTTTTTATGCTTCCTAAGCATAATAGTAGTACATGTGGCCCAAAAAAATATTTTGGGGTAACTTTTGGGAGGGGGGAGCCGATCACAGTTTAAAAATATCGATTTTTTTTTAATTAAAAAAGAATTCTTTTTTGTTTATTTAAACTTTTAATAGTAATATTACAACAAAATTTTATCATAATTCACCCCACCCTCCAAAAATAAATCTTTGGATACATTTTATCGGTTGTATATTTTTCAGTGAATTTTTTTTTAGTTTCTTCCATTTAACACAGAAAACGTAGAAAAATCAATAACCTTTCTTACAAGATGATTTTGGGGGTAGGGAACCAGAAAAAGGTAAAAAAAAAAATATATTTTTTTTTAAACTTTTTTAATGTGCTAAGAAGAATAAACAAATCGTAATTTCTCAACGTTTCATGACCCAGGGACCCCAAAATACAAAAAAAAAAATAGATTTGATAATAATTATCAAATTTTCCGATTTTTTTGTCTAATTGGTACCCATGTAGTGGATATTACGGGTTGATATTTTTTGTATTTATTATTTTTCTACTATATAAGAATAAATAGCCAATACCAGGAAAGTGTAACAACTTTATTGTCAGCTTTATTTTTCTTTAAATACAAGTAAATTAGATCCTGAATTAAATTATATGTATAGAAGTGTAAATTTTCTCCGGAATGTATGCATGTTGCGCAGAAAAATACTGTTCAGGAAAAGTTAAGATAAATAATATAACCTGGTAGAGGGCTTTATTGTTGTTATTTATGTAGACTTTCAGACAAAAAAAGGACATGTTTTATATGTACATACACTCGTACAAGAAGTCTTATATTATATGTACAGAGTGTCCCACGAAGAAATAGTGAAACTTTCAGGACATGTTCTACTGATGAAAATAATGAAACAAGTTCATATAAACATAGGTCTGGAAAGGCTTTGTATTCGAGTTACGGGTGGCGAAACATTTCGCCCGGATTTCATCTCTTCTAATAAAAAGAAGCCCTACTGTAATTTTTGTTACCCAAATTAAGGAGTAAAGTTGGTGAATTTTTATGTAATTTGAGCTGGGAACTATGTTAAAACAGCTCCCAGAAGTGTAACTCCAGTAGATTTTAAGACATCCGACGTAAAACACAAAACTCGGTGTTTGTAGTACAATAGCTTTGTTAAATCACTAATAAATGCGGAAAATCTAGTAACAAAGCTTGCAGAGAATTTAATTCTCAGAAAATTAATGCAAATACACCCGATAAAAAGAAAAATAAAAACTTATAAAAATCGTTTTTTTATTGAAGCAAAACAGACGAAAAATAAAATCGTATTATTCCTTCTTATCTAATAAACATTCTTAACAATGTTTATTAAGCGAAATATTTCGCTAGCCTATCTCAAAAACAAAGCGTTTCCAGACCTATGTTTATATGACTTTCTTTCATTATTTTCACCAGTAGATCATGTCCTGAAACTTTCACCGTTTCTTTGTGGGACACTCTGTATATACATATATAATTAAGGTACATACAATTAATCTTTATTGGATCGTTAAATTATCTACCATATATTAAACAAATAAGCTTACTTATTTAAGTAAATATGTAATATACACATTTAATAATAACTAATATTTTATCAAATTAATGAAGAAAACAGATTTCTCTTCCTATTTTTTTAAAATTAAGAATTAAATTTATTTATTTTATTAAATATGCTAGTTATTGATAAAGTAGCGGTCGCTACGAAAACGCTCATGAGAGTATATATATATATATATATATATAAAGTTAAAAATCAGTAAAGTAAGTCATTATTAAAAAATAATTATTAATATTATTTTCTATTAAATAAATAACATTCATAACGTTTCCTGCTTTTTCAATTACTAACACTTACAAATATATTAATTCAATTCATTAAATATATAATGAAGTGAACCTTTTCTTATCATACTCTCAGTAATTTACTTCGGGTGATTTTATTATTTTTTAACGATATTTCTTTTGTTTCTTCAATAATTTTGGGCCTGTCTTTAAAATTTGTAAAAGTTATGGACGTATGAGACAATGTGTTAACCATAGCCTTTTTTTTATCTACTATCAGTAGGACTAGTAATATTACCCTAGATTGCTTCCCCTTCCATTTTGGGATGTGATTTTTAAATACAGAAAATTTTCTAATATTGGTCTTTTTTCTCCTCTTTCTTGTAAAATTCTATTCTGTCGTATTTGTTAAATTTTTTGAACAAGTAATAAATTTTATTTTCAGGTATATAGCTTTTAAATAATACTAATAATAAATAAATAATAATATTTACTCGTAAATTCATTAATGTTCTTGTTTCCAAAATACCATTGTTAGGTTTATTATGTTAAAAAAAACGTTTTTTTAATAAAAAAAAATACATAGTAAGTTCGTGACATTGTTTTTTAAATTTAAAATATCTATTTTTTTATACATTCAATATATTCCAGAAATTAGGATTGTCAATCTTTATCCAGTTGATTGGATAGCTCATGATTAATGTCGAATTTTTTTTTTTGTGTATGATATTAGATATTAAAAATATTCCGTATGCTTTTAAAAATATATTTTAATTAACATTAATTTTTTGAAGCTGTATTTTACAGTAAGTACATACTTGCACAAAAGGATAAGAGAGAATAGTATCAAAGAGAGGGGCCCTCTCCATTATAAATTTAAATTTAATAAAATACTCTTATATTGAAATTTTATATAAATAAAAATAATAATTAATCTTATACAAAAGTTAGATTTTCCTAGAGTTCTTCTACGCAGATTTTAAAAAAAATTATATTATTCAGAACCTTGAGTATATTTGTATCGATTAGAATGAAATAAATGCCGATCTCCGTGGCGGAATGATAGCAGCGTCTGGGCCTTTAATCCGGAGATTCCAGGTTCGAATCCCAGTTAGGCATGACATATTTCATACGCTACAAAAATTCCTTTTCCACTTCCCACGCATGTTTCAATCTCATATGGCAAGATCATCTAGCCAAAAAATAAAATCGATTAGATTTATCGAAATCCTACCAGAAAAAATTTCTGCGTAATTCTTAACCATTGATAACATCGAATCGGGACTTTTTTCTTAATCCAATCCCCGACTCAGAAATTGTAGATTTTTGTGCCAAATCATAAAATTCTTAAAGTTTGTCGCGGACTTTCTCAAAGAATATCTTGAATAAGTATTTATTAGTAATGGCCGACACTACCCTATTATTCGTAAATTGTATGCATCTACTCCTTCCCACATCAATCAATCCCCACCATTATTTCAGCTTTGGTTCAAATTCAAGCCAAACCAGAGCTAACTCAGAAGGCAAATTATACAGTTATATGTGCATTTATTTTCATAGAATCTTTAAAAAATCTTCTTTATAGAATCTTACAAAATTATTATATATAAAGAAATTTTTTAACGGATGACCATCTATGAAAAAGCCCATGAAAAAAGTTGGAAAACTACTAAAATAAAGTTTAAACTATAAAACAAAAAAAGTATCGGTATAGAAAAGGGGATGACGTTACTTTCCCTGAGAGGATTTTTATCCTACAAACGTTTCTGCAGTTTCCATTTTATATAAAGTTTCATTAAAAATTTCTATAATGAAAGAAATATCTACAACAGTTTTATGGAGATTGCTGTAATAATTTGTGCAATGAACTTTTTTGCTGGTTATAACGTTTATTATTAATAAAATACTACTTTTGTTCCCGTTAGATAAATCTAAAACATAATGACGGTTCAGTTTTGTTACTTCATTATTATCCAGCAGATCTAAGGCTAAATGATTTGTATGTCCAGAATCTGTAAGTAATTTGTGATAATATTTCACCTCATTTAATACTGTAAATATTACGGTGGACCTCATTGTAACTTGTAGATCACTGAACATGAGTAGTATTTCTCAGAGCTTAATTTTGGAACCGAGGTAAAACCTGGATTATTGTTGGTTAGGAGATTTTAAGGAAATCTCACTCTCTTCGTGTAGCTTCTTAAAACTGAATTCCATAAGCTCAGTCCGATTTCAAAATTGTTTTACGTACCAATACTTTGATATTTAATGACAATAATAACGTTCTTCTTAAGTCACTAAATACATCTTATAATTAAAATTTAACTCGTTTCTTTTCTCCTCTAAAGTAACTTATAATTATTGTTATAAAGGTAATATTTTATTGTTTTATGCCATAAAATGCGACGCATAAACTTTCTTTTACAATTTTAAAGTTTTTCAATTGTTAGTATCACATAAAAGCTTTTTATTGTAGACGAAAGAATAAGGCATTCAAATTTTGTGGTAGTACTCAGTAAATTTATAATCTTTTTTCTAAAGAAATATAAGAAGAGATAAATATTAAAAAACAGGACTACAAAAAAAAACATTGCTCTTTAATATAGAGTAATTACTAATCTATATATATATATTTATATATATAATATAATATATATATATTTATATATATATATAAAATTACACCAATTCTGTCTGTAACCGTTTTACGGCCGCAGTACTAAATATACATTAACCAAACTTTACAGGGCCCATATCCACATCTTCAGGATGTTTTAAAAAAAAAACTCAAAAGTTACAACTAAAAAAATGCCCCCTTTTCACCATTTGGCAACATCGATATGTATATATATATTAAATTATCTCCTATATATTTGTCATCACCTAGCGGTCGCATTACTTACTTAATATCTAAAATCCAAATTTTATTCAGGGCTATGAGGTGTATACAAGTCGAAATAAATATAAGTCATGGCTAAAAAAAAATAAAAAAATAAATTAAAATAATCTACGCTTAGAAATTAAATTGAATGATCTGTAAATTAATTGACAACGGACTGCTTCTAGCGGTAGCCGTGTGCAGCCGCCCGGCGCATCACCACTGGTCCTGTAATATTATAAAATCTATTCCGGGACCACCAAAGATTTTTATTTCTATGGATACTGTAATGGAGCAAGATGAGTCAGTTCTGTATCCAACAGAGTTTTTGAATCCATCAACACCAACCGAATGCCGCCTCATCACCTGGAGCTAAAGATAGGAACTACTGTTATGTTCTTGCGGAATCTGAAGCCACCGAAACTTTGCAATGGCACTCGACTATGTATCAAAGATTTATCAAGAAATATCATAGAAGCAACATTTCTTACTAGAAAAGATATAGGAGAAGATGTTTTCATGCTAAGACTCCAATAATTTCAACCAATCCTCCATTTCAATTTAAACGTTTGCAATTCCCTTTAAGAATATCATACGCAATGACCATCAAATCACAAGGACAATCCCTAAACGCTGATGGATTACTGTTAAAAAATAGTTGTTTTGGTCACGGTATATGTGGCGTGCTCAAGAGTTAATTCACCAAGAAATTTATGCATTCAAACTGAGAATCGCCAGACTACCAACACAGATTTTTATAAACTACCTAATTAATTACGTAGGATAATAATCTTTCTATTTTTTCTACTTTAATGTACAGCATTCATTATGTTGTATTTTACTTTATTTTTATTGTTCGGCGACATTGCCCACCATCCACGCGGTGTCACTGGTAACATGAATATAAGTCAAAATAAGTTTTAATTAATTTGATCATATTCGTGGCTAATGGATAGAATACCAATAAAAAAATCTTACAGAAATTGTGGTTTAAACTTTTCCTTCAGTATAAATATCATTTACTCCAGGCTGGCAGAGCCGGCCCAGGCGGCTAGTATAGAATAATTAAAGAGCGAGCGAACGACAATTTTGTATATAGTACAATATTTTTTTCTAATTTTTTAAAATTTATTTAAAAAATAAAATAATAATAAATATAATATTATAAATTATACAATATATAATAATAATAATATAATATTTGCGGGATTATATATATTATAATTTAATTATGTAATGTAATATAATAATATATGTATATTTACATAGCCTCTGACACTCCCGGTTACGTTAGGATTCGAATCCGAATTCATACACCTAAATCGGTTCAGCCGTTGAGCTGCTACGGTGGAACAAACATACACACATACATCCTAAATACATTAAACGCCTTTTTGGGCAGTTGTGCAAAAATACATATATATATATATTTTTTACCAGTAGTTCTGGGAGAGGTATACCTAGTTCGTTTTATATTAATTTAGCAAATTGAGTACAACGATGTAATTAAACTAATAAAGTACAAAATTGATTTGTTATCCGTAATTGATTATTGAAGTTTCAGTTTGAGAAAAAATAATCTTAATGTATTAGCAAATACTACAAGCAGCATTTTCAGAGACAACGGACATTATCGATTGACGACTGTTAAAAAGAGATTATTTTGCTATTGTTTTAAAATATTGCTTGTGTTTTCAAAACATTTTTAAAAAAAATATGTCTGAAGGGAAAATATAAAAAATTAGTTATCAAAAACCAACGTAAAATTAAGTAATAATTTACTGAAAAGTCGCTATAAACAAAAATGAGGACAATCTCAAAAACAAATATGAAGTTTAAATATGAAATAAAATGTGAAAAAAATAATTATCTAACAACCGCTGAAACGAAAATTGAAAATGATGTTTGAACGTCAGAAATGGAAGGAAGACCAAACGTTCAGTCTGTGCGCAGCGGTGGTTTGATGACAGGAACTTTCTCTACATCGCACCTTTCCTACATACACTACATTTAAAAAAATATTGTAATCACCATATTTAAATGGAAAACTTTATGAAAAATTGTTAAAAATGTGTCTTCTGCTTAATAGCAAGGAATTTTATTACAATGAGGCAATTCTGATGACAATCTGTCATCAGAATTGCCACATTGTCAAGTTATAATAGGACTTCGCTTTGTCCTTTAATAATATTACCGCCGTTAGTTTCATTTTATGAATTTTACAACCAGAAAGAAGTATAAGCTAATTATTTTAAAATTTTATCTGCTTATGCAAATATTAGAATAATAAAAAAATTCAAATAAATTCAATTAACAGACTGAAAATAAAAACCAGAGTAGAAAATTATCGTAAAATATTTTTACGTATACTTTTATTTATTAAAATCAAATCTGGCCTTTAATTTAAAGGACCGTATTTTTTTAGAAATGTTTAATTGAGATTTTAATTGCAAACCGAAAATGCGTGGATTTTATCATTTATGAACTTTCCCCTCAACATTTTATTGGTTAAGTGATATGCGAACGGATGTTATGTTTGATAAAATTATATGTAGAAAAATTGTATAATGTTTTATTTTTACATCGCTGAAAGCTTCTTTTTTATTTATTGTAAAAAATGAATAAAGGCGCAATGTTAGTTTGATTTATTTTTCACAATTTTATTATCGTAATATTTGTAATACTTTTTTACCAAAATTAGGTTAACTTTGAAGTAATGTTCAATTAGAGTATCTATCTATCTATCCCTGGAAGTTCGATTATACAGCCAGATACTGTTTTAGAACATAGGTTACGTAAATAACTGCGTTGAAAATAGTTTGAATTTAAATGATTCGTGTTTATGTCTATACATATGAGTATTTTTCAGAACAGTAGACTTCGTGCACTGCTTTATGCAAATAAATATTAGCTAAATTTTTTTTTTTTTTTTCACTAGACATATGTGAACTATATAAATTCTTTTTATGATAATGATGAAATAAAATGAAAAACGAAGACCCTTTTCGGTAACTGAATCTAAGGCCAGTTGAATGAATAAAAATTGTAATATTTTTTTTTTAATTCTCATTATTTTTATTTATAAATCATCAAACATATTTTATTTTTTTTATACCGGAACCAATTTCTGTAAAATGAACCGCAATAAAAAAAGAAAGAAAAAATGAAGCTATATGAAGTAGTTGAGACTACCATTTTCCCAATATGACTCCTGAAACAGCAGTTTTTTTTCTTTTTCTTTTTTTTTAACCTCCGGGACCACCGTTAGGTATTGCTTCAGAGGATGAGATGAACGACAAGTAACGTGTGAAAAATGCCATGCTTGACCGGGATTCGAACCCGGGACCTCCTGATGAAAGGCCGAGACGCTACCACTGGCGCCACAGAGGACCAGACCGTTTCTTCGTTCTTAATGTCTTGCAAGTTAACTTATTTGTATTCAAAAATGTTTTACGAATAAAACTGAAAAGTTTCCTATAAGATCCTATTAGTCAGAAAAATACCAAGGATATGAAATGCTGTGATAACATTCCCGTTTCCTGTTTTTGTTATATGAGCTACAGAAATGTTTATTTTTTACATTAATTTCTTCTTTAAAAAAAAAAATACTCAGTGTAAAATCAAAAGAAATTAGAATTGCCCATCAAATGATCTTATTTATTTATGCATTTTTAGTATATATTTTTTATTATTAATTGATATCAATTTTTTTAATTATTTGTATTTTTATTTTGAGATTATACTGCCCTGTAACAGATAAAACCTCCAATTAAGGTTTACCAGTTAGTCTTGCCCTATTAGACCATCATTTCTGAAATAGTATCGTTAATTGAACTCTAACGACTAAAAATAGGCTGTTAACATATGTTATAAACGTTTATTAAATTTCGTTGCTAAATATAAGTTTTACATTTCGTTAATTAAATTCAAATTAAATTTGTGTGTATGTGTGTGTAAGTCATTCATCCGAAACAATCCACAGTTGTAGTACTGAAGTCCTACTAATAAAAAGAAGCCCTACTTTAGTTTCTGGTACCCAAATTAAAGGAAAGTTGGTGGTATCTTACGTAATTTGAACTTAAAAATCTTATTATATAATAGGATAAAAATTATACATACGGTAAAACTAAAATGCTTTTTATCCTATTATGCAATGGGATAAAATAGGTGCTAGAACTGTAATTAGTCGTTTTTAAGATATCCATAAACACAAACTTCGGTGTCGAAAAACAAGTTTTTTTAGGTTTTGTTACCACATATATACCTAATTTAATATACGCGGGCGATAACGGTAGCAACGATGTAAGCTGGCGCACAGTATACGGACGCGCTGATACAAGCATCACTCCCACCGTGCAAATGACCGCGCAGTTCTCCCACCATAACGGAACTGCAGCTCCACCACTCTCAGACTCCAATAAAATACCGTGCACGAGAGTGAATTTTCAATTCATCGTCGACCACCATCTGGAGAAGAGCAAAAAGAAGAAGTTGGAAGACAGAAGACGTTCCCTGGCCGGCTCAACTTGGACCTCCCGGTGGATGCCAACATCTCCACCGGAGCAGCAGGCCTGGCCGGCCCGTCGAGGGAACCGCTGGATGCGGACGCTGCCTTCTGGCTCCAGCTCGCCGGGCTTCAATTGCCCTGCCTGGCGGACTCAGCAGCAGTAGCCAGCCCAACGTGGGATCACTCGGGTAGAACCGCCTTGGGCGCGCCGGTGAAGGACGACCGACACCGACCCAACACTGCTGGGCTCTGGGGGTCACCACTGCCTGTAATCAGTTAGAGGATCTAAAGACGATCTCCGGTAAAGTCCCTCGGGACTTGGAACGGAGGGGATGATGTAGCGACCGGTAACATCACAAGGTGGGTGTCTTCCCCCTACGGGGTTGGATGGGCCACCACTGCCACGCTGTAGTGGGGACCCAACTGCCGCTGAGGGAAAGCCCGGTCTGACTTGAACGAGCCGCAACTCCCCGACTTCGCCAGAGACCAGCTTCCAGACCCAACAGCACTTCTCAAAGCTAACGCAAAAAACGGTCCTTTTCAGGGCCACCACAAGGTTTTGAATTACCAGCCGACGAAGCCATTCGACGACAACAGCCCTTCTCAGAGCTACCATAAGGTTAGTAAGTGCCACGTGCCGTCGAAGCCATCCGGCGACAGTTTGAAGTACAGTAGCTTTATTAAATGACTAATAAATGCGGAAAATTTAGTATAAAATCTTGTAGAGAAAAGATTTAATGTAAATATAGCTAATAAAAAGTAAATAAAAACTTCTAAAAATCGGTTTTTTTATTGAAGCATAACAGAAGGAAAATAGACAGAAAACTGTATTATTCTTTCTGTCCTAATAAACATTCTTTTTAAAAACAAAAACGTTAATTACTGAAAATAATTTTAAAAGAAATACAGAATTTTAAAACATCATATATTAGCTGTGTACATTCAATAATTTACACAGGTAAAACGAAATAATTACGTAAAAAATTAAATTGAAATGTATATCTTTAGAAATATTTTTAAAAAAATTATTGTATAGGTTGGCAATAATAACAGCTGGTCAACAATGAAAACTGTGTTCTTCTTTTGAATCTGTTATCACAAATTACGTATCATATCATAAAGGAAGTGTAGTGTTATTATATCATAGTGTAAAAATGCCGTTTCAATTTTCTAACAAGGAATATGCCGATATAATTTTTGTTTATGGATTTTGTAACGGTAGTTCTGCGACGTGAATGTCAGGAGAGATTTCCTGGAAGGCGGATTCCAAATACGAAAACCTTTTCGGTGTATCAGAATTTACAAACGAAAGATCATTTCCAACGTATTCATATTTTGTTGAATGCCAAGTAAATCATCGTATTAATGATGAACATCGTGTGATTCAGCATAGCCCAGGTACTAGTGCAAGACGAATTTCATGTCGCACTGGTTTTTCAAAAAACAAAGTAAGTCTGCTTGCTTATGTTCCGGTAACACGCAGTTATAACATGAGTGCGTCCTCTCTACTCGTTTACATTCGGCAGAGACATATCCCCTCTGCCCAGCACCTAAAACACTTACCACCAGGCTCTCTTATATACGATCGGCAACGTACCCATCCGATTTTAGTTCTTGCCTCTGTTAGTCTCATTGCTGCACTTACGTTGTTATAACGGTAGCGTTCTGCGTTGCGCCGTATTCCGGGCGAATGGAAGTTACTCTAAATTCATCACCCGTTGTCCCAATTACGCGGGTCACTGCTGTTTTTATTTCGTCTATAGTTGCCTCAGTATCAATATCTTTTATATGTACAATCGATCTACGGATATTCCTAGACCTTAGGTCCACCTGCAGCTCTGCGGCTCTGTCTCGTAGGGCCCTATGTAGTTTCTCAACTTTTTAGGCACCTTTCACTCTGATGCACAGTTCCTCGCGAGCGCCTTTTCTGAGAGACAGTACCTCTCCCACCTCTTCTTGTGTTACTGACTCCTTTACTTTCTTGAGGAGATCTGCGTATGTCTTTCCTAGTGCCTTCACTGTTACCGTACCACTATCCTGCACTGACGGTGTTGACCTATCACTTTCTCTCCACTGGTTTTAATTCCCGTCGGGTGGACAAAACCTCGGACCGACTCGTCACATCCTCTAAAGATATAGGCCAGCACTTTCTTAACTAATACTCCTAGCCTGCCCTCTGGCAGCACGAAAACCGGCTTAAGCGATTCCGCACAAATCTTCTTTGTAGACTTCAAAATTTCGATGAGTGATTTCTTCTTCCTCTTCGGAGGATTCCAATACGCTATGAATCTACTCTTCCTTGCTAGTGGGCCATCTCTCCCCAATAAAGTTCTTCCCGTACGATATCTCCTGCTCTAACTTCTCTGTGTCGCTTAGCTGCTCCGACTAGAATCCGTCCTCCTGACAAGTCAATATAGTATACCAAATCCCCTACTTCATCTGATATAACTTTGATCAGTACTACATTTTTAATAGCTTCAGCTAGCCATCTCCATGCAGTTATCTTCACCTGATGGTGACTTCATCAGACATTTCTCCTTTCAATTTACCACGCAGATTGTATACCCCGACTTCGTCCGTCTGGGTTGCCTGGTTCACTGTGATTAGCGGTGCTGACATCTCAGTTAATTCTTTGAGGTCTGCATAAATTGTTGTCAATTCCTTCTCGTGTTAAAAAACATATTTACTTAAGTTCGAGTCTAGGTTCTGCTTTAAGAGCAATATCGCCAGTCCTAGTTTATTCATCAAATCACCTGTGTCCTAGCCTGCCTAGCCACTCTGTGTCCTAGCCTGCAGCAACATTACTCGATATCGCACATTTCGTTTACTGATGAATCTCATTTCAGATACTGAATTAACTTTTAAGCTTTTAAGCTAAGATTGTTAAGCTGCGGTACGGTATATCTGTGTTTGTCCAGCTTTCAATAAAATTTAATACATAGAATTAATGACAACAGAATAACGAAACAGATTTTCATGTACCTTAGGGAAAAGAGGTTGAAAACAAGCTGGATCCATGAAATCAAAAAGTCCTACTTTTTGGAAATGGTCCGAGGTAAGGAAATAAACGCATAGCGACAAGATGAAAGAGTACTGCAAGACAAGGGGAAAAAAAGAGAAGGAATTGAAATTGTTACATAGTCCTTAGGCAGCTGTAACGAAAGAAGAAGAAAATGAGAAACGAAGTTTCACACTCACCTCCTCGTGTGTTTGTCGGGTAACGCTAAGAACCGTGCAAAATATTTTTTACGAAGGACGAGTAAACAACTATTATTATAACTATTGTATTTTAACTATTATTACAACTATTATGTAACTATTATTTTTAATATGGGGATCGATTATTCTGAGATCCGCATACTTCAAATCACATAAAGATTCGAGACCTGTTCTGATTAAACTGTTACTCTGAAGAGATTACAATGCACTGATAGTTTGTATAAATTGAACAGGCTTTAATTGTTATTCATCAGTATTATTCTCACAAGCATAAGGATAATGAACTCAGTGGGGGTCCAGGGAGCGGAACCCTGACCTGTTAGTAATGGATAATAATCGTTCATTGTTTCTTTGCATCCGGTGAAAGTCTGGCTGGACGGTTTACGATTCATTAGTATTCTCCCATATTCCAAACAGTTCTGGAAAGAGTAAAATTGTTCTTTTAGGAACCTTATAACAATTTTTGTGCATCCAATTCTTGGAAGAGAGGAAGTTTTTGTTTCAACTTATATTTGAGCTGATCAACGCAAAATCGTTGGCTCCCGTCCGAGTAAAAATGCTTCGACCTCTTTTGGAAATGCAATCTATATGACCCTCTACTATGTGGAAGGAGTCTTGATCTTTCTTCTGAATGGAATTCTTTATCGTTTGTTTACTGGTGTTCCCCAAGGATAAATCTTCCACGCACTTTTCTTTATCCTTCAATCCATTTTCCTCATTATCAGAATGCCGGTACACCTCAAGTCACGCGACTTCTAGATTTTGATGTTATTTGATATAAGGCTTGCCTGTAGACCGACTTTAGAATTCCTTTTTTTTACGGCTGTAGAATAATAGGTGAAGTATCTATAGGGTAAATCGACCCTCTTAAAATACATTAATGTCGTTTTTTACCAGCATTATTTTAATTTCTTAATTGTTATGATACATTTAACACTCTTAGTTCAAGCTGATTCAGGCAGTTCAGGTCTCTATTATATAAATTATATTCCCTTTACAACTTATAATTGACTCTATTAAGATGCTTTTTATAAATCTACACTTAAATTGAATATTTCAGCATACACAGAGTATGTTGATATGCTATATAGTACATTTGGTTTAATGAAGAATGCAATAGGAAACTACTTCAAAGCCCTTTTTCATTAGTGGGCATTTTATGTGGTACCAGTTGTTTTTAAGCTATTTCACAATTAGTTGTAACTAACCGCTCCTATATTAGGTCACCTTCAGTCATTTCGGTAACGGTAACATCATATGAAGTATGTTAAAAATTGTTTATTAACTAATTCATTCTTGATGTCAAATTCCACCGATTGTTTAAGGAATAACCTTTATTATCTCAATCCAGTTCAGCTAACCAAGATAATTTAGTCTGTTTCTTTCTCTCTCTCTCTCTCTCTCTCTCTCTCTCTCTCTCTCTCTATCTATCTATCTATCTATCTATCTATCTATCTATCTATCTCTATCTCTCTGAGTGTGTGTGTGTGAATATATATCCACGAATTTTGTAAAATGATCTTTATTTTTGGACTTAGGAATTTTCGAAAGTCAAGAAATATAAGAATGAAGAGAGGAGCTAATTTTTTGACTAATAGAAATAATTTTCTTTTACATATAAGTGAGACTGTTGGTGGGTTTGTTTGAATATTTTTACAGACGTTCTCTTAAAACCTAAGAACCACTCAGTTGATATAAATTATTTATTTACTTCTGTATTTATTGGATTATGAAGTAGGATTTAGGTGTAAATTTGTTTAACTAAATTTATTATTAAGTGGTCAGCAAGATTTAAACCGTAAGCGTATTGTATTTTATGAAGTAATTTTTCGTGCGCTATTAGTGTGTTTTTAGTTTCTAACTTGATCATACCTGTAAAAGATAGCTGTTTGGTTAACACAAATGTAATTTTAAAAATAGACTGAATCTTATTCCGATGTTTCATTTATAAAAATTGTTTGAACTGTTTTCAAAATATCAGCAATTTAATAGAAAATTTTACTTTTTTTTTTTAAATCATCACCCAATTGATTAGTTTAGAGAGTTTACATCGTTACTTTCTGTTCTGTAAATCAGCATCTTTTCTACATCCTATAATAACCTCAAATATATATTTTATATATTTCAATTTTTTTTCCTTTTATCAGTTTTTCATGTGTACCTATAAAACAAAATGTCGTGGCTCATAAACAACGTCCAGTAAAAACGACTGAAGATAAATTCATGAAAATTTATACACTTCTTATGGTGTAAGTGCACATTAAGTAACGTCTTTTTGAAATTCCGAGTTTAAAGGGTTCAAATGAGGTAACATTAAATTATACTATTTTTTTTTTTTTTTTTTTTTTTTTTTTTTAATTATCAGTAACAAATGAAGTTATAAACTTGATTTTTTCTGTGAATAAACTTCATGAGGATATATAAAAACCTATTTCTATATTTTTCGAAATTCGACCTTGAAATTGGGAAAGAAAGTTAAAAGACTTTTGAAGTATGATTGCAAATTTTCCCCATTTCCGACTATACTGAACGAGATATTCACTGGATTTGGGCTTGCAAATACTCTTCAGATAAATATCTAAAAGTTTTTTCGGGTTTTTAAGGATTTCAATTTTTCAAGAGGTGCGACGGTATACGGCGTGGCGGCTAAACAAACTTAACCACTGTTAATGTATATGCGACGCGACTGGCTGCACCTGCCTTCGTTGGTGGCAGGTGCAGCCAGTCGCCAGAATAAAAATAATCAAACTTAAAAAAAAAAATAAAAATGAAGTACGGTCATCTCTAATTATTGTTTGTCGGGTAACGCTAAAAACCAGGCGAAATATATTTTTACCCGTACGAAGAATGGGCAACCCATTATAATGAAGTTTTTTTATAATGAAGGCCCACTATTTTGAAACCTGCATTCTTCAGATCACTCAAAGTTTCGGGTCCTGTAATGACCAAACTGTTGTTCTGAAGAAATTACAATACACTGATAGTTTTTATAAATTAGCATGATTTAATTTTTATTTAGTATTATTATTAAAACGAGAATGAGTTTAATGGAGACTTATATATATACATATACATGTGTGTGTGATTTCTTCATTTCGATTTTTATCAACCCATCTAATCTTTAGTATCCTGCGAGCGACACATTTGATGAGAATTTTATTCATTCCCTTTCTATTTTTCTTATTTTCCTTCTTTCACTACCATAAAACGCACACCAACATTTTCAAGAATGTCTTTCTATTTTTTAGATCTGTGTTTGAAACTAGCGCACTTTTTTCAACCTCTTACAGGTTTCCAATTTACTTTCAACGTGTTTGTTACTACGTCAACCAACGTAATATGTTATCTATACCTTATTAAAAATAGAAATATTTTGTTTAATAAAATATGTATTTTTTTTAACATATGGAAAAAGATTTATGGGTATATTTTCCAAAATAAAATAATAAAATTTTCCAATTTTAGTTATTCGAAGAATTAAGTAATTGTTCGTCACGACCCATAAATAAATAATTAATGTTGTCAAGTAAATTGTAAAATAATATTCGCAAATTAATAGTAAATTCCTATATATTTTTACAAAAAAAAACAATTAAAGTAAAACTTTATTATTTAATTTGTCCTCTTCATCATGTTAAATCATTATTTTTAATTATTTCAATTATTCTGTACAAATGGGATTAATTTAAACCGAAAAAACTTGTAAAATGAATCTATTTTAAGCGGTTTACATGATTGAAATATCTTAACTGTCTTTACTTGAAATATTTACCAGTAGATCCCTTCTTAATGAAAAAAAAAAACCCAAAATCAATTTTGATATTTACTCACACAGGATCCAGTTAAAAGAAAAAAATATATATCAGAATAATAAATTAAACCTATTCCTTTATTAATAAATTTGTTTCATAACAAGTTTTGTTCATTATTTCGAATAGGGAACAGGAGTATCATCATCTAAAAAAAAAAAAAAATTGTTTTTTATGACTTATTACCTGAGGATACATTTTAATAAAAATAAAAATTCAAGCGATGGAAATTAGAGAAAATAATATTTTAAAGTATTTTCATAAGGAAATGTATTTTGTTTAATTTCAAAAATGGATTCGTTCCGAATTTTGAGAGCAGTGTTTTTTATTTTTTTTTTTTTTTTTTATTTACTTGATTGAGATCTATTTTACTAATTGATTTCAAAGAGGGGATTAAAATAAGATGAGAAACAATATTTGTATGAAATATTTTTGAAATTTTGACTGAGGCTTTCTTTTTAAATAATATGCATATATATATATATATATATATATATATATATATATATATATATATATATATAGTATGTATTATGTATATATATATATATATATATGTATATATATGCATAAAACATCTGGTACTCGGAGAAATATCACCTTCAAATATAACTACGAAAGTAGAGTGGAATTAATTTTTTCTGTTTCTTCGCACTGGTAATCAGTAGTAAATAACCTTGCTGAATTGTTAAACAATTGAAAAACTGTATGCCATATTAATTGACTTTTTATTAGACTAATTACATAACTATTATCAATTTTCCCTTTATCTATTTTTATTTTTTATTGTTTGGAAACAACAATATCGTTCAATGTATAACATTTTTTTGTTTTGTGTCAGTAGATACTATTAATATTTTATTATATGTATCACGTACTCGATATTTCTACATAGGTCTATTAATAGCGGTTGCTTAAATAAGCCTAAAGGTACAAACATTATTATTTTCATAATATAAAATGAATGAACAATTCGAATGGGTGATGAAATTATTATGACACCTTACAGATTGTTGTTAAATTTTGTTGTAATGTAATAATATAGATTTGTTTGTTTGTTAATAATTATCCAGAGTAATTAAAATAAATTTAATCAATAAAATTATTTCAAATCAACTGTAGAATAACTGTAATTCTTGAATATTATTACAGTATGTTATTCTTAATATGTATCTTTGTAACCTAGACCCAGTTATTTGTCCTACTTGGCTACCACATTAACGCAAGGTTATCATTATTGAAGGCAACTACATTACTACACTCTTAGTACTTTGCCATCACCAGAACTTGTTTCTGATTGGATTGTTTTGGTTACTACTTTTTTTTAAATACATTAAAATTTTTCAAAAATTGAATAAATTTTTTTCAAATAAACTTATGATTTCATATAAATAATAATTAAAAAATTAATTGAAAGTAAATCATTAAATACATGTCAATAGGAATTTTAAGAAAAAAAGCTGGAAAAGTACTGCTTGACTTTCCCGGTAATTCATAACAAAAATTAAAAGAGTTAGAGCCAAAATAAAAAAACAAATATATATTTTTTATAGGTGGGCGATAAATTTTAAAGAAAATTTTTCTAATAATATTCATATATAGATTAAGCTTAACAAATTTGAAAAAGTAAAGTTTTCTCTAAATCTAAAACCGCCTTTAATAAAGGCAAATTAAGAAAAAGAGAATATTCAAACCTTTTCTGAATTTTAGGTCCGAGGTCTATAATTTAAAAATAATTGTAGAAATTTCTTGATATTTTTATATATGAAGTATAAAGTGTCAAAAAATTTTTGAAAAATATTTAAACCGAAGGAAGATAAAGAAAATATTTCAATTTTAGTTAGGGTTGATTTTTTGAGAACTTTTATTATTATTATTATGTATATATGTACGTAGGAAATAAATTTCCCTTAATAAAGTTTTCTCTAAAATGTTTCTGAAGAAAATTGAAATCGGTTTTTATCGCGATATCTCCCCACTCCTTAACGAATTTTTAAAAAAGTAATATGATCAATGCCCCGTATATAGAAATACTTCAGCAGAATTTAAAGAAATTCGGTTCTATAATCCTGAAATATAATGTCTAAAGCAGTGCGGCATACATAGGTACGTATGATTTTTGGTCTAGATGAACTAGCGGGATCCTAAAACGTAAATATTTGAAAAGAAAAAAAACCATTTGGCATGATCACCAATCTTTCCTCTTTGATATAGCTATTCTAAGTACATCTGCTGGGAAAGTGAAAGTTAATAGAATTTTTTTTATGGAAATTAACTTCCGATCCTCGGTATTGCGCGAGGAGTGTGCTTAGCGATTCTGTCTTTGGACAGTTGAATAGCCCGGTCAATGCGGTTCTAGAACAGTGGAGGCACACCAGTTTTCTTCGAAAACCCTTAAACACTTTCTTCAAACACTTTCCGTCAAACACTTTCTTCAAAAAAGCTGATGGCATCGATTTTTTTTTCGGACTGTAAAGGTGTGATCATGGTTTATGGAAAAGGGCACGGCAGTTAACGCTGAAACTTACTGCGAGACGTTGAAAAAATTGAGAAGGGCCACCATATAAAACAAACGAGCGACATGCTGAATTCAGGCATCGTTTTTCTTCATGACAACGCTCGTCATACTGCAATACACACTCAACGCCAACTCGGCATTTTCAAATGCAAGTTCTTTAACCACCCTCCACAGAGCCCTACTACGTTAACTCCAAGTTATTATCATCTTTTCCCGAAAATGAAGAAATGGTTAGCAACGCAGCGTTTTGAAAGTGATGAGGAATTGAAAAACGGTGTTACTACCTGGCTTAATTAGCAGGCGTCAGAGTTTTATGACAAAGGTGTACAAAAACTTGTTTACAGAGATGACAAGTGCCTTAATTTGGACGGCAATTATGTAGAAAATGTATAATAAAAATTGTTTTTTTACCAATTAGTGTTTTTTTGATAATCAATCGGAAGTTACTTTTTGAATAGCCTCCGTGTGTAAAAACCATCACTTTTCGAAGTCATAAGAAACTAAAGTTTGATAAAAAAGTTGTTATTAACCAAAAATGATGAACCAATTAATTATAAATTAAATTTATCTAAAAACGAGGATTTTTCTAGAAATATTAAATTAGATAAATCGAGATAATTTTGAATTACATAAAGTTTAACAAACAATACTATTTACAATATATATATTTTTTTAATCAAATAACTTATGCGACAAAAAAACTTTGATTTTCGAAATGGAGATAAGCAAATTTAAAATTTAATTTTTTTTTTCAAATTAGTTTTTGGTAAAATCCTTCATTTCCCTGGCTTTTGTTTTTATCTTTAATTTACTATTTTGAAAATGTTATTGTTATATATCCTACTCATAAATATTCTTACTTAGAAATCCTATAAATTTTAAATGTTTTTTATTTAATTTTTTTACTGCCTTTTTATTTGTAAACTTTTCTGTGAACTTTGTAGGTTCTTATTCGTAAAGGATTGATTTAAAAGGCGTCAGAGAGCCTTTTTGAATATTCTTTCGTATCTTACACGTTTCGTTTTCTTTTCATTTTTGTATTTATTTATTTATTTAAGAGTTACTCGATTCTAACATGTATATTTCTTATTAATTTTATTCAGCCTTTACTTTTAAAAATGTACCAATTTCTATGATTATTTTTTTTGTTTTGTTGATTAGAAAATTGTAAAAATTAAAACGAAATAAACGTTAAAAATTAATAAGTCACTTCATGAAATACACTTTAATTTAACAAGAAATAACAGTTTTTTTTTTAATCTTGATTTTTTAAGTCGGCGCTAAAATAACGGAATGTATTTTTTTAGTAATTTTGCGCCCATTACAAAAACTCGAAATTTAAAAGATAGACATTTTTTCAATGTGTTATTCATAGTTCTATTCCCCGATAATATTTATTTGAATTTTTTTTTTTTTTATTCCTTCACGTTGTTTGAATATTTTTGAAAGAAAATTGATTTTTTTTTACGGTAAGCTGTATTAAATTTTCTTTTACGTAAAAAGTTACCAAAATAATATATAATTTATTTATTTTCTATAGAAACAACAGATTGGTCCCCAATTACAGATTTTTTTAAGATATATGAATTTTTGTATTGATGAATAGACTAACCAAGATTCGAACCCAGAGAATTTCAGATGAACGTTACATGTTATACTATAAATAAAATATGCAGTTCAGAACTAAAAATAGAAAAATATAACTAGATACACAACATTCTTGATACGAATTCAGCATCAGATTAATTTGACTGAAAATGTATTGTTATATATACTACTCATAATATTTATGAGTAGGATATATAACAATAACATTTTCAAAATAGTAAATTAAAGATAAAAACAAAAGCCAGGGAAATGAAGGATTTTAAATGTATAATGTAAAAAGATGTTATAAATTAATAATAGTGTAAACAAATACTAAACTTTGTGGAAATAAATTCCACATTTATGTCTGATAATTTTACATGATGTCTATATTTATTTAATATTTGTTACGTGAATTATCAAATGGAAAAAAAGGGCAAATTATTATTTTTTTTTTCATTTTTCGATCTACGGTTTTTTAAAAAAAAAACAAGCTCTGTAATTCGTTTTACTGATGTGTGTTTAATTTTTCGCATATATCAAACTATAAGTCAACGTATGATCTACCTCGTTAAACGAGGTAGATTATAGTATATGAATAGATAACAAAGGAAGTAGAATGCAAAAGATTAATTTAAAAATTAATCCAAGATAGAAAGGAATGGAAAATTGCTAAAACCATTCAAGAGAATGATAAAAAAAATACATTTATTAAATGATTGAAGTAAAATTTCCATGAGTATGTAAACAAATTTTGCTTAAATAAACTTTTAATGTTACTTCCTTAATTAAAGATAATAAACAAAACTTTTTTTTTAAATCATCCGAAAAATCTTCTTGATCTGTCTGAAAATATTTTCGCTTCTGTTTCGCAAAAACTCTTAATATTCGGCTCGGCTGTACTTCTGGCTTTAAATTCGTGTGCGGAATTTGACAAGAATATTTGCTACCATGAGCGGCTATTGGACTAATAAGAATAATGTTGATCCTTATTACTAAGAGCAGGTAGGAATATTGCCCTTTAACCTCAGGTAAGATCTGCTTTGTACAGATTATAAAGTTTTAGCCTTACCTTATGGATAATTACTCTCTTTGCGTTTGTCTGGAACTCCCATGCCGGATGAAAGTTTTCTCGGTGTGTCGACTGGAGCTGGACGTCTACATGAAGTTTGATTCGTCGTGCTAAAGCCTATGGTTGGCTTCGGATACAAAGACGTTCCTCCAGAAAACCCCCATGGAAAGTGAAGAGGTAAATAGATAATTTAAGTGGACATTGTAGGGGCGTGTTGGACTTTATTAGCTGGGATTATTGGCGATGAACGAACTCAATTTTATTGCGCAGTCCAAAGCGGCATGTGATTATCAGGGAGTTAGCACGCGTTCATCGTGGTTTATGTTACATTCCTGAAGTTTTGTACCATAATGGGTGATCATATGCAATCAGGACTAAGTGCGCGGTTAGATTCTTGGCAGGACTAGTTGCATGTTCAACTATCTTTTGCCGCGTAAGAAAATCCCCAAAGGATACGCTACCCTTTAGTACATGAGATATAATAAATAATATAAGACAAAAAAAAAATTCTCAGATTTATACTACACTTACATAGACTTCATTGGAGGATAAATAACTTTCAGGATATTTTTCTGAATATCTATATTTATATTTAATAGTATTACAATTTTTTACGTATATTTTTTCAAATATTTGTCATAAAAATTTTTATTCGTTAATTCCTTCTTTCTGTATTTGAAACTCTAATTAAGGATAATTCTGTAGGCCAAATAACAAGGATCTCATAAAATGCTCCTTAGCCTTAATAATTTATTCATTTTCGCTATATTATAGTATTTAATTTTCTTCAAACAAAGCTTCGATATACATTTCAAGATACCATATAATAATGCTGGGGGAGTACAAAATATATGTAATGGCAATATGAAACTTTTAATATTCAATCACCCAAGAAAATAAATTATCACATCCCAATAAGTTTTATTCGAAAAAATTATTATTAAACACATTCTGTATTTAAATATATATATATATATATATATATATATATATATATATATATATATATATATATATATATAATAATAATTTTATATATATATATAATTTATATAAAATTTATATATATATATATATATATATATATATATATATATATATTAGACTAACGTCATAAAACAAAATATACTTTATTTAGAAGTTACTTGTCTGGGCCCCCTTCAAAGTATTCTCCTCCCCAACGCACACACTTATCCCAATGGTGTTTCCACTTTTGGAAACAGTCCTGGAACGCTTCTTTTGTGATGTTCTTCAGTTCCTTCGTCGCATTTGCCTCAATCTCGGGAATCGTCTCAAATCTTCTTCCTTTCAAAGGTCTTTTGAGTTTTGAGAACAAGAAGAAGTCACAAGGATCGTGGTCAGGTAAGTAGGATGGGTGGGGAAGAACAGTGATCGAGTGTTTAGCCAAAAACTCACGAGTTTTGAGGGCTGAATGAGCTGGAGCGTTGTCGTGATGAAAAAACCAGTGGTGCATCTTCAATTTTTCGATCGAAATCTCGTAACATGATCTAACTGATATCCCACACTCTTCAGCAAGCTCTCTGATGGTCAGACGTCGATTTGCCCGAACCAGGGTGTTGATTTTGTCTACGTGTGAGTCGTCAGTTGACGTGGAAGGACTTCCAGGACGCTCACCGTCTTCAATCGACTGACGACCATCTTTAAAACGTCCATGCCACATAAAACATGTCGCACGCTTCATAGCAACGTCGCCGTAAGCCGTCTTGAGGATATCAAAAGTTTCACTCCGAGTTTAACACAAAATTTCACAGCAACTCAAGTCACTCATTCTAAAATCCGCCAAATGAAAAAACACACTTCACAAACAACCGCGTAGCTAAGCAACCAATAATGATATTTGCAGTCAAAAACTGCGTTGTAATCAGCTGATCTGTACGAACATGGCGACGCCAACCGGATTTAACTGGAACCAACTGAACACGAGGAATTCCAACAGTCTACGTATTTCTTGAACAGACCTCGTTCTTTTAAATACATCAGTTCTGAAAACGTGCATGTTTTTATTATGTTATTATTACAACAGATGTAGTAATTATGCAGATTTCATCGAACCGAAGAGTAAATTTAAAATCTATAGATGTAACTAAAAGCCAATTAAATATCTTTAGATATTTACATACAATATTTAGTTAAATTTTTATATTAAATTTCCTTATTTTGATTTTTTCCGAATCACCCATCTTAGGGGTAGATTAATTCAATTTCTTCTTACGGATTCTGGCTTTGATATTTTCTTTTTCTTTCGATTAGATCGTTTTAAATCTCGTTGAATTTTATTTCTTCTTTCTCTCTCCTTTCCGTTGTTTCCAATACTTTTTCATTATTTCCGAGGGTGCCTATTTTTGCTCTTCTGTGAATTCTCTGGAGCTGTTCTTTGGTTTTCCTTTTCATCTAGTTTGAAATCCTCAATTGTTTTTTAAAACTCTATTCTATCTGTTATTATTTTTTTCTACATTTTTATTTACTTTGTCTAGGTCTTGGTCTACTTCCCGATGCCACTCTAGTTTTGTTTTTCTAACTTTTTAAAAGTCAAATAATTGTTTTGTAAGTCCATTTAAGTCTGGGGTAGTGGTGTTTTATTGCTAACTCCTCCAATACAGACATTCAGAGTTTCATATCATTTTTAGATGACTTATGTGAAGAGATCCGTCGACACAGGGACAGAGAGTTATTACTCACGGGAGACTTTAATGCAAAGTCTCCGGACTTTTCCGGTGAAGTGACCAATCTACGTGGGCAGTATCTTAACGATAGAATTAGCTCGCTGGGACTAATCTGTGTGAACGGAAGTGATGCAGCATTTGAAAGAGGTAGCTCTAGATCAGTAATAAATCTCGTGTTTGTGAAAACTAAACATGCAGGTAGATGCATGAACTGGAAGGTCCTGGAGACCGAAACCTTATCCGATCATCGGCATATCATGTATGAGTTATGGTCTCGGGTGAACAGGAAATCTAAAACGCGATTGATCACCTCAAGGTCAGGTTTTATAAGGTTCGCTAAGAACATAAGGCGACAATTGACTAATGTGAATACCCAGTAGAATTAATGGAAGTGGTAGCTGACGAATGCGCACAATTGGGTGTAACGGTACAGGCTTCGGATAAAAGATATGCATATTGATGGAACATAGAGTTGCAGCAATTACGCAGTAATGTCTGGGCACTTAGGAGAAAGTATCAACGTGCTAATAGAGAGCCAGATGTAAACCGCCAAGAACGTGCTAAAATGGAATTCACTACGGCTAGGGACGAATGCAGATGGTCCATAAAAAGAGTCAAAGAGACATCTTGGAAACAGCTTTGTCCCAACATAGATGACGATCCCTGGGGCCAGGGTTATAAGATCGTGACTGGCAAGCTAGGAAGGAGACTTCCGGCAATGACAGAGAATCAAGTGCGGGAGTGTCTGAGACAATTTTCTCCTGAAGGTAAAATCTGATGAGGGAAGAGCTAACAACCGATAGAGTGGTACCATTCAGAATAGACGAGCTCATTAAGCCCGGGAGGAAGATGTGATTGCACAAGAGTCCCGGTCCCGATGGTATACCGGTTGAAGTGTTGCGGCTGTTGGTCGATTTGATACCAGTGGAGATTCTAGGAGTCATGAACCATATGCTAGCCCAGGGATATATTCCAGTTGACTGCAAGAAGGCAAGACTTGTGCTGATAAAGAAGCCCGAAGTAGAAAATACAGCGAGATCATATAGGCCGATTTGTCTAATTAACAATTGTTGTAAATTATTCGAACGGATGTTAGAGGCAAGATTACGGGCTAACATAGAAAACCTGGGAGGATTGAGCCCAAGACAGTATGGGTTTAGAAAGGCCGGTTGACAGTTGACTCTGTGATTCGGATAGCAGATGAGGCCGCCAAAGGTACGTGGAGAACAAGAGAGATACCTGCTGTGATCATATTAGACGTTTTAAATGCGTTTAATAGCCTGTGTTGGGAGGCTATATTTGCGGCGCTCCGATACAGAAGAGTAGAAAGTTACCTTAGGAAGATGATTCAAGAGTACCTGCAGGACCGATATATAATTTGTTACCAAGGAAGGAGTACAGTAGAACACAAGGTCATGCGAGGAGTCCCATAGGGTTCAGTCCTGAGGCTCCTTTTATGGTGTACAGTGTACGATGAAATACTGGAACTGAATTACAAGGTGCAACACCACTGGCTTTTACAGATGACTTGGCCTTAGTTGTTAGGGCCAGGAAAGAAGAAGAGCTGGCAGCTGCTGCTAACACAGCGATAAAGATAATTAGTAAATGGATGGTCGAGAAAGGGTTACAATTATTAGACGGAAAATTACGAGTGATATTGATGATGAGTAAACGAAGAATAAGACCAGTGCTGATTAACTTAGACAGTAACCCAGTCCAACAGGTTTCAGAAGTAAAATACTTGGGTATGTGGATAAACAGACGTAGGATATTTTCAACTCATGTCCAAGAAACTTGTACCAAAGTTGGAAGAATGGTCAAAAACTTGAGCATTCTGTTAACGAATATTGTTGGACCGCGATCATCAAGGAGAAAGTTGTTCGCGCACGGGATCAATTCGGTGCACCTCTACGGTGCACCAATCTGGGAAAGCATCAGATGTCGAACGTTACAGAAGAAGTATGGAAAGGGGGCAACGGGGTATGGCCCTCCGGTTGGCGTCCGCATATTCTTCAGTCTCAACGGAAGCTTCACTGGTTATATCGATAATACTCCCACTGAAACAGTTGGCCAGGATGAGGAAAATGTGGCTGAGGGGGAACGGAGGAGCACGGCCTGGAATGACATGATCGGGGAGTGGCAAGCTAGATAGGAAGGCACAACTAAAGGGAGATGGACGTATCGACTGATAAAAAGGATAGGACTCTGGGCCGGAAGGGAATTTGGGGAGCTCAGTTACTAGCTTACCCAGTTCCTGACCGGTCACGGGGGGAGTTCAGAACTTACCTGTTTGCGAGACATAGAACTGAGAACAAAGAATGCCCCTATTGTGGGGAGGTCGATACCCCCGATCATGTCATTTTTCAATGCCATAGGTGGGCGATTCAGAGGAGAGAGAGATAGAAGACATAGTGGGTCCGATAAATGTAGACAATGTTGTGGATAGGAAATAAAACTGTTGACCGGTGAAAAAGAGTTCCAGGCAATAGCCAAATACATCTCGGCGGTACTTCGGAGAAACGAGGAGGTGGAGGGTGGAGAAGGGTGAGGGATAGCCCACTATGGAGTCGTCGTCCGTCTGGGCTTGCTTGGGTGGTGGCAGCGAGGAAGTGGGGGCGACTCCGGATCTTCTCGCGTCTTAATACTTCGGAGAAAACAACACCTGGGGTAAAAATAAAAAGACCCGTACCGGCAGGGGGCTAGAAATAGTATTGAGAGTAAGGCTAGTATGTGTGTTTGAGAGTGGGCAATAAAACAACAAAAGATCCAACCGTCGCCCCGACCCGTCATGCCGGACGTACAGCCGGTAGGTGGGAAGGGCCGTTTGAGATTTGAGGACACGCCCCTGCATTGAGCCATGCTTAATTGCTGATCCAATGCAGGGATGTAGGGGAAGAAAAGAAAAAAATAATAAAAGTCCATTTAAGTCACTCAATCTATAAATATGGAAAAAACCTCATTCTTCTTTTCCGCATTTCCGTTTCTAAATCTTTTATTTCTTGGTAAATTTCTTTGGCAAATTTGTTTGTAATTTCTTGGTAGATTTTAATCTGTAAACTTTCTCCGTTCTTTTGGATGCAAAAATCGTCTTTAAGATTCTTTTTTCTTCTTTTAAAAAATGTCTTACGTTAAACTTACCTAAACACTCTCTTGCACATAAGGTCTCTTCGCAAATTACTGTTTTGTAGTGTCGTAGTTTAGCTTTATAGCTTAAAAATTTCTTATTATAAACATCCGCTGTCAGTCTTATAGGCTGATTCCATTCTACGAATCCTACTTTTAATTCCTTCTTCTTCTTCAAATACAGATAGTGTTATTTCAGTGTTATTTAAGTATCTTCCCAAGATACTTAAATTTGCCGAATTTGTGTATTTTTTTGTTCCTTTTCAAATATTATTTCTTTTACACAGTTTTTATCATTAATTATAAATTTTAATAAATATAAATTCTGATTAAACTTCTAAACCCACTTTTTTTTTGTTTTCTACCAACAGATGTACTTTTAATTTTGTTTCTTCTGCATTTGGAACTAGAACAACTACTTATCTGCAAAGGCTAAATGGTTAATGGCTAATTTATTTTTTCGCATTCCTAAATATACAAATTCTGAGATTTGATGTTTAACCAGATTTTTATTACATTCTCTAATTACATTTCTAAAACAATGTTAAACAGGATTGGGGAGATTCCATCACCCTGCCTTATACTTGTTTTTATCTCAAATGCTTTTATTTCTATTTTATGTAAAAATAATAATAATCTGACAGTTCGTATTAATCATAAAAATAAGAAAAAAACAAATAAGTTTGGAATTAATTTTCAAATAAAAAATAAACATAATTTTTTAATATGTAATAATAATTTAAATGACCTAAATAAAGGTGAAGGAATTAAATTGTATATTTGAAAACCTTGATGTCAATTTTAAATCAATACTATATTTTCATGGACGGTGAGCTTTCTCAGAGTGTAGATACTAGCTATTTTTACTTTCTTATAAATATGAAATGTCTACGCGCGCGCGCACACACACACGTTAAAAAAATACTGTGATCGTAAAAATCTGATTTTTAACGTATTTTCATACTTGCATACTTGCGAAATCTTATATATTATCGGAGTAATATTTAAATATCTGAAATTTTCTGAATTCACAGTGGTTTTTAGAAGTATGTCTTATATATTAACTAATAACCATTTCCCAAAGAAGTGGTTTTTAACTTAATTGTCGTTTTTAAAGAAGTTGTTTCTATTTAAACGGATATATATATTATTTTGTTTCCGGTTTTCCTAAAACTAGTTAAAATTTTTTTTTTTTTCTCTAGAAAATGTCTATTCATTTAAATATTTAAAGACAAAGAAAAGATATGTTGTAAAATCACTTCCCAAGGAAGTGGTATCTTTTCGTAACAAAATGTGGTCTATTTCTGCTAATGGAATTCACTAAATTTATTTCGGTAATTTATAAAATGTAACATAAAAACTATTATTCATATATACGGTACCGATTTTAAAATTCTAACTCAAAAGATTCTGTCCCCCTAAGAGTGAAATTTTTAAAAAAGAAGATGATTTCAAAACAAAAAATCTTAGCTTTTTTTCACACAATTTAAACATATATTAACACAAACAGTATTTAAAACCCTCTAATAGACATCATTATGATTTTGAAAAATTTTCAAAGATTCCAAAATATTTTAATCGATTTTATTTTGCAATCCAAACATTAATCCAACTTATCCTATTTTTAACCGATTTCAAAAAGTATAGTGAGTTCTCAATTTGAAATTATTGTCTACTTTTTTATAATATTCAAACCTTACGACAAAATTCAACGATTTTGAGATTCCGTTTTTATTTTATGAGAAATTTCTTTCAGTGTTACCGAATCAGGAAGTTTCTTTAAAATACATAAGCGGAAAATAATTGGGAAATGTATTTTATTTGTTTGTCAATATTACTTAATCCTGTATCGTTGTAGTGTACTGTTACACTACATATGGTATATATACATATGGTATATACTGATATACCATATGTCATTCCGATATTTAAAGTATTTTCAAGCAAACAATCCTCCAATTCCAGGCAACGTTATTATGTTTTTTTTTGCATTTCTTTTATATTTTTTATTAATCAGAAGGAATATTTGCGTTTCTTGCAAACGGTTTTTTGAATGTGCAGATTTTTTTTGTAGGTCTGCTCTTGTTTTAGACTAAAAATATTTTTAAAAATTGTAATAAAATTAATTTTTTTTAAATAATAAAAACTTTTTAAAAAATGTATAAATATAATTTCCCTAAAATAGACTAATAAGTTTTCGATTTATTTAATAACTTAAAAATTGCATTTTCGTATTTTATAATATACTTAATTTTCTACATGATTTAAATCAATTATTTATATATATATATATATTTTTTTTTTTTTTTTTTTTTTTTTTTAGCTACTATGGACTACGTGTTTTTCAATTTATTTTTTTCCATATCTCTTTCAACACCTTCCGGTGTTTTTTTCTTTCTTCTTTCTATGTATACTTCTTCCTTTGTTTTTGTTTTTCCTGGAAATCTGTGATATTTTGCAATTTCCTTCTCAATTTTTCAATTGTTTTTATATTATTACTTTTGTAATGGAAATTTTATTGTTAAATTATATTGTAAATAACGTACACGCATATTTATACGTTATTATTATATTTATTTAACCTTAGATTTCACAGTTGGCGTTACTCGTACACAAGAAATTACTCTGGAGTGGCTAGAGCATCTCAATATGCTTCATTGTCATTAATACAACACACACGATTTTTTATAAACGAAATAATGGAATAATATTACACTATTCTATAATGAGATTTAAATAAAAAATTAATTTATTATACAAACAAATTTTTAATGAAGAATTTATATATACATATATTTATATCGATTACATATTGACTAGCATTACCTCGTCGCGGCTTTGACCGCGTTATATGGTTACTTGCGTTTCCCGTCGCGGTCAGTTTTTTTTAATTTTATGTTTTTTAGTCAAGTAACTGAAGACAGATGCAGCAGTCGCGTCGCACAGACAGAAACAGTGGCAGTAGCTGTGATGGCTGAGCTGCCGCGCCGTATACCGCCGCATTCCTTAAAAAATCGAAATTCAAAAAACCTCGAAAGTAGTTATACATCTGAAAAATATTTGCAAAAAATAGAAAGCATCACGTCACCGCTTCGCCCGTGTTATATGGTACTTGCGTTTCCCGTCGCGGTCAGGGGATATTTAGCCGGTCATGGCTCGCTTCGCTCGTCCTTCCTGTCTAGCCAGAGGGCTCTGCCCCTTGGACCCTGCTGTGTTAATTAAACTCATGCTTGTGATAATTATAATGATAAATAAAAATTAAAGCCTGTTCAATTTATAAAAAAAAATATCAGTGTATTTTAATTTCTTCAGAGCAACAGTTTGGTCAGTATAGGACCCGAAACTTTGAGTTATCTAAGAATATGGGTTTCAAAACAATCGGCCTCCATCTTAAAAACATTAGTTTTAACTGGTTACCCGGTAAATAAAATGAATTTTGCCCGATTTTTAGCGTTACTCGAAAAATACCACTAAGAGGTGACCGTACTTGGGCTCTCTTTTTTTTTAATTACTTTTAATGTTTTTTACTCAAGTAACCGGAACCAGTCGCGTCGCACATACAGTAAAAGTGTATTCAGAATCGAAATTCAAAAAACCCGACAATAGTTTTTAAATATTTATCTGAAGAATATTTACAAGCCCCAGTCTAATGAATATCTCGTTAAGTATAGTCGGAAATGGGAAAAATTTGCAATCATTGTTCGAATTTTTTTTACCTTTCTTCATCTCTCTCAAGGTCGAATTTCGAAAAAATCTAGAAATTGGTTTTTAGATACGTACATGAAAATTACACCCACCAAAAATCTAGTTGATATCTTCATTTGTTACCGAGAAATTAGAAAAAAAATAGTAAATTTCATTGTTACTCCATTTTAACCTTTTAAACTCGGAATTTCGCAAATTCTGTCTTAAGTATGCACTTACACCGTAAGAAGAACATGTATACAAATTTTCACTCATTTATCTTCAGTAGTTTTTGCTGGGCGTTCATGAATCAGTCAGTCGGTCTGTCAGTCAGGACAAGTTGCTTTATAGGTACAGATAACTAACTCTAATTTACTGTTTATCTATCTTTAGCGGTTTGCGGTGTGAATAAATCCTTAACTGAATACTATTTAATCATCTACGTTGAATTTATCCAATAACTAGGTCTCTAGTTTCTATACTAATCTTAAAAAACAATCTATCAATACTTTGAATTTTAAATAATCACTTCTTTATCTTTCTAGAAAATTTTACTTTCATTAGTTAAATACTTTAATTTTCTCCTTAATAAATTAACTGTGGGTGCTATGTATAAATAGGATTTTCCAAAAAAATTTCCTACCATAAGTAGGATCAAACAAATAACCCGTATTTTATTAAAGTTGTAAGAAAAATATTCTTACAACTTTATAAACAAATAGATATTTTAAAGGCAGTATATTAAAATTGTAAAAGTATTTAATTGCGAACCCCTGAAATTCATAATTCTGAAATATCTTCCTTTGCGCAACGTTTATTCTATCTACATTAATTTTAAATGTACTCAACCGACATGCAATCCCGTATTTAATGCGAAATTGTATTAAAGCATTGTAAACACTACATGATATATTTTGATAATAATGCTTCCTTAATTTGTAAAATTTAAATATCTGAAGTTATTCTTCAACTAGTTTGCGTTTGATTCAGTGGTTATTTTTGAAACTACTTTTTATGCCCTTTTACGTATAAGAGACCTCATCGAGAGGTACTTTCAGATCAGAATTTACTTTATAAAATCTAAATAATGTCATTTTAACGTATTTAAATTTGGAATTAAAAAATATATACCCCCAAAATATTATCCAGATTGCTTATTATACAGAATATAAAATGATTTATAATAATATAAAAATGGAAGAACGTGAACTATATTATTAAAAACAACTAAAACATGTAATTTATTTTGTTTTTATATTTTAATTCATGTTAAATACTAGCCTACATACAAACTGTGAACTTTATTGTTATACAATTCAGTGTATCAGATTTGGAAACATATTACTTCCGTTTCCTTTGTTATAGATTCATCACAATAAAAATTCAGAACTTCATTAATAAATACTCTCTAATGTTATAAAAATTCGATAATTTTTAAACATTATTTTTATTTATTATATTTCATTATTAAAAACTTAGGCGACGAGAAACTATCTCATTATTTCCCAAAAGAACTACGTAGTAGTTGCGAATTAATTGATTCACAATAAAACAAAATTAATAGATAAGAAAACATCTTTAATATTTATGAAAAAGAATCATTGTTGAATAATGATAAGGGACCCCGTCAGTATTAAATAAACCTTTATTTTTTTTTTTTGTTTTTTAATCTCTAAATGACAACATTTATCTTATCCTGATTTTGTTTAACACATATGATATATCCTGACAGTTAAAGGTTTATGTTTTCTCTGATTTTTTTTTTACTAAATTTTTATCTTATCCAATTACAAATAAGGGGAGTGGATTATACCGCAGTAACCAGAAGGAGTGGGGATTTTTAAGTAGTTTAAATCACAAGCCTAGTACTGTAGTAGATTAGAGCTTTTTAGTAAGCAAAGTAGTTCACACTTGTTCAATACTGTATAGTGTTCAACCGATTATCAACTTGGACCGCTTAAAATAATTTTTTATACATTTTTGTTAACAGTTATTTGTAATTTTGTCGCATATAGTTCTTATTTATTTTACAAACACAGATATAAATGTAATTTTTATGCTGCTTCGTAAGTATTTGTTATTTAATGTTATTTATTATTAATACTTATTTTTTATATATTTTTATTATTTATTTAATTTTATAACTGTAATTTGCCTTTGCTTAATTTTTCTGTATCTATTGTTCAACAATTGAATTTCATCTAGGTAAATTTATGTATTTATTTTATATTTTAATGGTTTTTCTATTAACGATTTTAAAAAACCAACCCTTATGAAGAACAAAAAAGATTGTGTTATATATAACAAAAAAAGTTTTTTTTGTTTATTTCTGTTTGTTTTTCCTTTTTAATCTTTATGTTCTGTATTTTATTTTAAGTAGTATAAGATATTAATATTAGTTAACCTCTATTTCTATATAATAATAATAATAACAGTGAATCTCTTAATCCACGTTTTGTTTCATTTGGCTAATTTTTTCTATAAAAATCAGTGAAACTGAAGTTATTTATGATTGGTTAATTATATTTTAATTAATACACAAAGTATTGTGTGTATATATATATATATATATATATATATATATATATATATATATATATATATACTGACAGAGTGATTCCAAAGTGCACCACAATCTCTCGGGAAGATTCTATAGCCAAAAATAAGAAAAACGTTCTTATAAACATAGGTGGAAAAACGGTCGTTAACGAGTTTCGGCTCGGAAAACGTTCAGCCCTTCTTTCTGCTTCCTCTGTGGAATTAAACCGTACTAAAATTCTTGGGGTAAAAATCAAGGGCTAAATTTGATAATTCCTTGGTTTTTTATCTAAGAAATTGAATAAAAGTGGTCCCAGACCTCTATCTCACTTAGGTTTTAATAAAAACTGGGTAAAGCACGAAAAGGTTTTGTCGAAAGTACATTTTTTTAGGTTTGGAATAAAATAATTTTTTTTAATTTACCAATAAACAAATAAAAATTTCTAACTTTGTAGAGAATTTAATTCTGAAAAAAATTATGTTCATTAAAATTAAACATAACTTGAGAGGTTCAACTTTGATTAGAAATAAAACACACAAAGCTGGATCGAAAAAGTTATTTTAAACAGAACAATTTACATACAAATGCTAAAAACAGAAAAACGTTTATATATACACGATTATACTCGAATATCATTTTCTATTTTGTTTAATAACCTTTTGCCATCTTTCTAGCAACTTCATGATTCGACGCTCGTTGAAAATTTGAATCTGAACAGAATGATGTGAATAACATTAATAAAAACAAATAAAAGTTTTATGACCAAAAGAGGAACAACCAACTCGCCAAAAAAATCCTGAATTAACATATTTTTACATATATATATGTGTGTGTGTGTGTGTGTATCTCTCTCCCTCTCTCTCTCTCTCTCTCTCTATATATATATATATATATATATATATATATATATAGAGAGAGAGAGAGAGAGAGAGAGAGAGAAATTTTTTAGTTAATTCAATTCTTAGGGAAAGCGAAATTAAAATTGCTGTTAAGATAATAATTACTATTAACTTTTCTGCTAAGATCACTATAGTTTTTATTTTTAGTACTGCCTGACTTTCTTAGCTTCATAAAAAAATGAATCTAAGAAAGGTAAGCAGTACTAAACGTAGAAAAAAGGATTAGTTTATTACAGCTACAGCCAAACATAACAGTTGTCACCCATCCTCTCCCATTCCTTTCTATCACCCTTAACCCTTAGCCAAATCATCCCTCCATAACTTCTTTTCATTTCATCATACCAGTTACTGAGTTTGTTTCCATTCTCTTGACGACCATTGTATTGATGCAAGCTCATCTTTCATTCCCTCTGATCATGTGGCCTACCTACTTCTTTTTCCTTGCAATAATCCTCTTGAAAACAAAATAAAATAATTGTAGGCCGAGTGGTGAGTTTAAATTTATGGACGATATTGCAGGATATTCACTGTTTGAGTTCAGTTTGAATATTAGCGAAGTTGATTTTTATTTTATTTATTTATTTTTGTTTTACAAGTACAGTTTGAAATTCTTCGTAGCTGTTGTTTTTTATTATTATTATTTTTCATTTATTTTTGCTTTTATATTTTGTTACTTATTTTTAAATAATTCTTTTACATCTACTAAATGCTTAACAATTGAAATCCGTATTGTTTTTTACTTTTTTATTAACTTACTTGGACGTTTATCTTTGATATTTTATTCCATTTACTGTTCAGAGTAATCTTTTTTACTTCCTTGTACGAAGTAAAGGAAGTGTTGCGATCGAAAAAAATTTCGGTTTTCAAATTTCACAGAAATATCCATTTTGGTCATCCCTGAATGCATTTTGACTAGTTTCGGCGTGACGTCTGTACGTGCATATGTATCTCCCATAACTCAAAAACTATTAGCCGTAGGATGTTGAAATTTTGGGTTTAGGACTGTTGTAACACTAGCTGTGCACCTCCCCTTTTTATTGCAATCGATTGAACCAAAAGTGTCCAAAAAAGCCCAAATTCCAAAAAGAAATTGGATTTTAGACTTTTTCTTAACTGAAGTTATAGGTCCTCATTAAGAGCTTTTCAACTATATATCATAAGTGGTACTTCTTTTCATTGATTCCAGAGTTATAACCAAATAAAATTTTAATTAATGAAATACTTTGTCTTACAAGGGGAAGGCACATCGGTTCGAATCAGACTTCATCTCCTTTTTTTTAACTTTTTTTTTATTTAAATATATTGATTTACACTGATAAATATAATTTTTGTCCTAATATATGATACATGATTTTAATCTGTTATTTGATGTTGAAAACGAATATGAACTCAGAATCTTTCTATCACCCACCAAATTTTTCAAAAAAATTTTAATTTTAATTAAAGGATGTTTTTTTTCATTTTTCAACGTATAGTTAGCACTTTAAACTCCTTTGTTGTATTTTGTTAGCTCATTTTTTATTGTTTAACTTTGTTTATATAATTTGTAAGCTATAAATAAAAAATACTAGACAAAGAATTAAATCAAATCATAATCACATATTACGACATCATATCTAATACTGAAGAGTGAGCCTTCATGGGAAAGATTAATCATGACTGTGCAGGTCAAAACATGTAGTTGAAAACACAGCTGTGAATCAATTTTGCTCAGTCTTATTGCTGTCTTAATTTTGTTAATAGTGCAGTGTCATAATGCCTCGAAATTGTGTAAATGATGTTGCCTTTTGTTATGTATGTGGTGAGTTTACTGTAAAATCAAATAGAAAAAACATTACACCTTTAATTAAAAAAGCATATAATTTGTACTTTCAGTGTAAAATTGGTGATCAGGATAAAACGTGGGCTTCTCATATAGTATACACTAACTGTTCTGTATATTTAAGAGGATGGCTGAAATGTACACGGAAGGCTTTGCCATTTGATGTACCTATGGTTTGGCGTGAACCAAAGGATTATGTAACCGATTGTTATTTTTGTTTGACAAGTGTGTCTGGAATTTCTAAAACATCTAAACATACTGAAAAACATCCTTCATTGCAATCTGCAATCAGGCCTGAACCTAACAGTGAAATTATTCCAGTTCCTGAGCCACCTGTGAATGTATGTTTCGAAAGCAGCGATGAAGAATCAGGCAGTACTGAAGAAGACAACAATGATTTTGATTTTGAATTATCTTCCAACAAGGCACATCTTATATCACAAGGTGAATTAAATGACTTGGTTAGGGATTTAATTTATCAAAAAATCAAGCTGAACGTTAGGATTAAGACTGCAAGGTTGGAATTTACTTCAAAAAAAAAATACAAAACTTTTGGGCTTTCGAAGCCGACAAAAAGAACTTTTCAGTACTTATTGATGAGAATAATTTCGTTTATTGTACAAATATTGATCAGCTTATGTCGCTCTTAGGACAAGCTCATAAACCTGAGGACTGGCGCCTTTTCATTCGTCCAAGTATAGTTTAAAAGTGGTTCTACTACATAACGGTAACAAATATCTTTCGATACCAATCGCTTATGGTATTAATTTGAAAGAGACATACGATCTGATGAAAGACGTTCTTGAAAAAATAAATTATAAAAAACATAGCTGGAACATATGTAGCGATTTTAAAGTTATAGCTATTTTGTTAGGCGTGCAGTTAGGCTATACTAAGTACATGTGTTTTCTTTGCGAATGGGACAGTCGAACTAGGGATAAACATTATGTTACCAAGGAAGAAACGTGACAAATTAACTCCAAATGGGAAAAATATTATTCATGAGCCCTTAGTTGAACCCAAAAACTTATTTTTACTCCCTCTTCATATCAAGCTAGGACTAATGAAAAATTTTGTAAAAGCAATGAAGAAGGATAATTCAGTATTATTGTACATCAGGCAGAAATTTCCGAATGTAAGAGAAGAAAAAATTAAAGAAGGAATATTTGGTGGTTCTCAAATAAGAGAGTTAATCAAAGATAATGTATTTAACTCAGTGTTAAATAATGTAGAAAGTGCAGCTTGGGCTTCATTTAAAGACGTTTGCAAAACTTTTCTGGGCAAACAAAAATCTGACAACTACCACGATATTATTAATCAACTTCTTACTTCATGCAGAGCTATGGGGTGTAATACGTCTTCGAAAATACATTTCCTCCACTCACATCTGGATTTTTTCCCGGACAGCCCCGGAGACGTAAGTGACGAACACAGTAAGCGTTTCCACCAAGATAAAAAATCAGAATATCAATGAAAATAAACAGAAATTAAAACAACAATACAAATTCATGTTCTGATTTCGGTGATGAAAAGCCGCTATAAAGAGAAATAGAATACTAATATGCTGGCCGATTACTGTTGGACATTAATTTGGAATGTGCCTGAGGCTATTTATAAAAGAAAAGCATCAACGAAATCATTCTAACACAGATATGGCCATGCAAAATTATAAATTTTACAGATTTTAACTATATTTTCCCTTAATTTTTTTTGAAGCGTAATTTATTTAAAACTAAGGGTGATAGAAAAATTGTATTTACAGATCTGTGATGTACGCAGAAAAGCAATTCAAGAAATCGTATCACACTCAGAGAAACATTAATTTTTTTTTTTTGTTTATCAGTGTTATTAATAATTTTAGCCTCTCATCGTAAAAAAATGTGTTCAATGAATAATAATTTAATAATAATAAAAAAAACTATGAAATAATATCAGAAGTTATTAATGAAATAAAATTTTATGTACTTAAAAAAATTTTTTAACTTTTAAAAAAAGTTGTGTATATGTAATTTAATAGGCGTACAAGGAAATCATATGGTGTCCACATCAGATTTTTTTTTTTATAAATTTAAAATTTTGTTCCTCATTTTTGTTTCTTTTTTGAAATTTTATTTTGATTTAAAACTACGTTACACTAAATTGCAAATCGTTTTATACTTTAATAATCGGTATTATCTAATCTCAAGCTTAAGATTCTTGTTATAGTATTGTTAATTGAGCTCTAGCGATAAAAAACCAATTCTGGAATAAAAAATAAAATAACTCCGCTTATTTAAATGAATTTAACAACCGTTATTCTGTATAATCATTGGACGGATGTAAAAAAATATATATTTTTTTTATATGATTTATAACAATATTTTTATTTTTTTAGTATTACATTTTTTAATTAATATATTGTAGTTGTTTACTTATTTGGATTTTATTGCGTAGATATTAAATTTTATTTATTCGAGAATAGAAAAAAGGTTACTGAACTTTGTTCTATATAGTTCAGAAATCCATTTAATTAACTTGCCATTTAAAAAAAAAATATTGTTTCTTATATTAAGATATCCCGGGGTGTAACATGAAAAATCGATGTGAATTATCTAGGTCATTATTGGTTTAAATCTTTTATCATTCTTCCAATTTTTTTATTCTTAATATCGAAAAAATTATTTATTTAAAAAAAGTTCTGATAATTTATTTTTTATTTATTATTCGTTTAATGTATAGTAGAGTTGTTTGTTAAAAATATGTATAATTTTCTTAATTAATTTGTATATAATTTTAGTTATCTTTTCCTCTTGATAAATTTGTGTTTCATGACCAAAACCTAGGCAATTGAAAAATCTATATTTTTTAATATACTCCGTTAGATTCTATAGACTAATCAGTATGAAGAAGACTATTTAGTAAAACAGGTATTTAAATGTATTGCTTCAAAATAGAATAGGCTGCATTAATTTGTTAATTTAGTCTACTTGTCCCAGTATTTCTAGGTTTGGTTGTGACATATAAAATCACTTGAAGAACGAGAGAGACCAGTGGAATTATATTTCCCTGAGAGTAATGATGTTCAATATACATCCTCTACGGTAAATAGAGTGAAGGTATCATTTTTTATAGAAATAAATATCACCTGTATTACGAAGGACATGATGATTTACAAATAATGTATGCAGGATGTACTAAAATGAATATTCAGGATTTTAAAGCTATTTAATATATCTTAACATCGACTCGCAATAATGAATCTTAAATAAAAAGAGAAAGTAACTCTTACAGTTTTCCCTACGTTCAACACGAACATCGTTTCATCACACGCAGCAAACTTGCAACCGACAGGAGAGTTCGTCCCCTACTTGAACCGAATGTCTGAAGAAATGTAAGCGACAACCGCTTCAGTCCTTTGTCTCAATTCGGGTAGATCAGTTAGTAGCAAAGTCACATAAACTAGATTCTTTATAAAACCTCCGGAGGAAAAAATCACATGGAATCAGATCGGGTGACCTCGGAGGCCACCCCAAACAAGCTCTGTCATCGGATCGTGCCGTCCGATCCAGCGGTCGGGGTAAACGTCATTCTACCGATCCCGAACAGTGTTACTCACAATAAAAGGCATAAAATTTGATAAAATACATTCTAATAAAACTAATATTTATAGAACTAATTATTATTAAAAAAAAATTACTTACTTTGTGAATGTTGTTTGGTACATCAGATTTCATTAAAATATCTCAAACCGTTCTCAAGGTACAGATTTTTATTGTAAAAACACAAAATAGTGAATAGAGGGGAAATAAAGTGAGATAGTGGATTTGTCCCCATGAAAAATTTGTTTTTTTTTTATCCTGAGGAATCACCCTCAGTTTTACCCATAGGTTGTGCCGGGACACATCTACGTATATGTGGTGTATGTGAAAAATTTTATTACGGTTAAAACTCGTGAAAATCGGTTTCGTATTTTTATATTCTCACACAAAATATTAAAGTTAAATTAAAATCATACTAATTCAATGAATAAGGGAATTCTGTACTGTGGTTACCTTAAGCTTGTATCACAACACTACTTTTTCTTAGCTTTAATAAGCTTTTTTAGTGAAAATAAAAAGTATGTCGGGCTAAAATATCAAATAAAGTTAGTTGTTGGCAAAATTCCTTTAATAAACATGAATTAACATGTTATTTCATGTGCTATACGGATTCTTAATAATAATTTTAAAAAAAGCTGACAACAAAACCGATAACAAAAAAACTAACAAAGTTGTTATATTTTCCTGGCATTGGTTATTTATTCTTATATTATGGAAAACTAACGACGAATGAAACATTTTTAAAAAAATCGATATTTTTAAACTTTTATCGGCTTCCCACCCCCAATATTGTCCCCAAAGTATTTATTTATGTTTTTAGTCACTTTCATTATAACTATGTTTAGAAAGACGTAAAATAATCCTTTAAAAAATATGCAATAAATAAAAAAAATGTTTTTCGATTTTTGGGGTAGGAGAGGATTTAGAGACAAATTTATTTTTTAAATGGTAAGATAAGTATGTATGCACGTACTAAACTTATTATAGAATGATGTTAAATTTGCAAAACTTTAATCAAATTGACCCCAAAGAAATTATTTACCCTACCCCCATGAGATATTGACCTCAAATTTTTACCGATAAACTGACACGAGTCTCAGTACAAAATTTCATCAAAATCGGTTATCCAGTCAAAAGCTATTGTTTCAGACACTCCGACACACGTACATACGTTCGAACACTACCCTCCCCCACAATGTTTTTTTTTTTTTGTTTTTTGGGATTCCTGGTTCACGAAACGTCGAGAAGTGAAAAAACACTCATACGACGTTTTTTTACTGATTACCATACTTTCCTTCTTGTAGCACAGAAGGAAATACTCTAGAACTATGATGCCAGAGAAGTAAAAATTATATAATATTTTTACAAATTCAAACAAATAATTTTTAATTTTTTTCAAAGATAGCGTAGTACAGGAAATCTAATTGTATATAAACCTCTCAGTCTGATTCATTTAATTAACGACTACAACAAAATATGATATATAAATATAAAAACAAAAATATAATAAGCATTTTTAGTTTTATAAATTTAAAACTATGACTAAAAATCTATTTATTTTATTAAACATTTAAAAAAAAATCTGTATTTTTTTTCTTGAAATTTCGCATATATTTCCCTATTTTTATTTTATTAACTAAAACGGTAAACATCTTTAAAGAAATTCAAATAAAAGTTTTTTTAATATTTCGCTTTTTGGCTTTGGCAAATTAATTATTACCGATTGATCTTTAAATTTATCGGTGAAAATTGCCACTCGTATAAAACACATGAAAAATATGTTTTAATTTAAAAATTTCATGTTTTACAAACAAGGGAACAACAACTGTTTCGGAAGAACACTTCTTGTTATTACTCCGTAAATTTCTCCCGTAAAGTAATTTGTGGCTTAATATTGGATAAAGATGTATTTATCCAACTCCAAAAAGCAATATAATGTAATCTGGAATTAACTAAACTGTAATAAATTAATCTTAAGACTGATTATGGGTAAAGGAAACGCATATAATATTATTGTATTTTTAATAACTTGCTCTTTAAATTTTCAAAGCGTGTTATTTTTCCATTTATTGTAATTCCAGATATTTTATATTTTCAACTTGTTTTAACTTTGTAGATTTTTTGCAATACTTCACAAACACTGCATTATTACGTTACGGTGTTTGTAGTATATCGAATCATTTAAATGATTTTTTTTTCTTTTAATCAGTGTCGTAAATGTTTATAAATACTTTTAACTTTTGTGCGTATATTGTAATTAATATTAGAGGAAATTAAATGGTTATTTATCTTTTAATTGCCGTAATTTATGTTCACGCATTTATTTACTTATTGTAATAATAAAAAAAGTCCTCGGAAAGTATTTAAAAATCCAGACAATTTAAGATTTTAGAGACTTTTTATTAACATATTAGCTAAGTTTTAATATCTTACTAGGTCGGAAGGAATGTAAAATATTGATACTACTGTAGCGTAATACTTTTATTTATTAGTAACCGACTGAAATGTACTTGTTTAAATGTACTTTACTTGTGAAATGTATTTGTTTATAATCAAAAGTATGACTAATTTTTTTTAACAATTCGGATTAATACACGATGACCATATTTTCCTTATTTATTTCTTTTATCAGCTAACGGTAATTTTATTGTAAACAGGAAATCAGAAATAAATAAAGTATCTACTAATGTTTGTTATCTTATATAAGCAACATCTTGATACATACATATATATTATTTAGAAAAAAACATAGTAAAATGATAAATGACTGGTTTCCTCTTTTTGATAAAATAAATTGTTACTATAAGTTTATAATATTTACATATCGTAATTGTTCGTTTACATTCATAAAATTAATTTCTTACGCAGTCATATTTTAGTTTGCGGTAATCTGTTGCAACTATTTGTTTGATTGCGTGATAACCGTTCACAGTGATGATTTCACGCAAATTAGGTTTAAACATACGCAGATATGAGGGAGGTTTGATCTTGTTCTTTCATTCAATAACGTAAATAAGGGTGTTACTTTTTTAAAATAATAGATATAATAATAATAATTACAATTATTTTATTTTAAAATAAAAATTATTATTATTATTTTAATATAAATTAATAAAAATAATGTAAATAATAAAAAACATTTTAAACTCTGTGAGCCGGTAAAGCAACGCCAGCTGGACTTGCTAGTAAATTACTTCGTACGGAATTGTTACCGTGCTTAATTATAACAATACAGACAAAGACACTTATGTTCGTCGTTACCCGACGAACATCATTAGGAGATGACTGTACTTCAATTCTCATTTTTTTTTAGATTATATTTATTTTATATTTTTTAGTAAAGTAGTCAAAGGCAGATGCAGTCAGTCGCGTCGCCCATAAGTAACAGTGACAGTGGCTAAGTTGGTTACGCTGCTGCGCAGCACACTGTCGCACTTCTTAAAAAATCGAAATTCAAAAAACCTGAAAATGTTTTTTATATATCTATCTGAAGATATTTGCAAGCCCAAATCTAGTGAACATTTCGTTTAATATAGTCGAGAATGGGGGAAAATTTGCAGTCATTCTTCAAAAGTTTTTTTTATACCTTTCTTCACCTACTTCAAGGTCCAATTTCGAAAAATCTAGAAATTTGTTTTCAGATATTCACGAGAAGTTTACACACAGCAAAAATCAAGTTGATATCTTCATTTGTTACAGAGAAATTAAAAAAATAGTATAATTTAATATTATCCCATTTTAACCCTTTAAACTTGGAATTTCAAAATACTTTTCTTAATGTGCACTTACACCGTAAGAAGAACGTGTATAAAAAATTTTATCAATTTATCTTCAGTAGTTTTTGCTGGGGTTGATTATGATTCAGTCAGGATATCTTGTTTTATACGTACCGATGATATGCAGACTGTTCAAAAAGTTACGCAACCTTATGGAAAAAGTAAGTTACAATTGTATTTTAAAGTGGCCTCCATTATGCGATTCACATAATTGAATACGACGTTGCATGCACTTAAACACATGTTGTAACGTTTGTTGAGAAATTACAGCGAGACATCGTTCAATTTCTCTCTGCAATTCGGAAATGGTGAGACGATGAGTTTTGTAAACAGCATCCTAAGGTATCCCCACAAGAAAAAGTCAGGAGGGAATAAATCAGGAGACCAAGAGAGCCACAACCACTTCGAAGGGAGCCACAACCACCTTTATAAAAACACTGATCCAAGAAAGTCGTAGTGTTGTTGGCTGAATGAGCCGTAGCATTGTCCAGCTGAGACCACGTGTAATCTAGGCGGTCTGCAGATACATTGTTTACAAATTGTTACACCATGTATTTGTAGTGCTCACCGTTCACTGTGCCATGAAAGAATGTCATGAAGATTCGCATACGTTATGTTGCACATCAAACACCCACTTTTTATCCGTGCAGCTGATATGAATTTTCCGTTCACCAAATGCGTGAATTCTGTCCATTCACGTATCCATCAAGGTAGAATACCACGCCTAGTCAAACCAAAGCCAGTCATCGACTTCTCCCCATCTGGCGTTATAGATGACATGAACCAATGACAGAAAATTACACGTTTTCCAGTGCCTGCAGATAACAACTCGTGAACAACACAAATTCTGTATGGGTGCATCTTTAAACACTTGCGTAATGCCGTGTGGACACTATAACAAAGAGACCGGACTGGCTAGATAGGCGTCGCACAGACTTGTTAGGACTAACAGAATATGCAGCTTGCACGTCGATCAACTTTTCTGGTGTTAGCAATTTTCGTCGACCACTTTTGGCTGCATCTGCCACATTTCTGTCTCTTGGAACTTGTCATACAGCCGCTTGATAGAGGGCTTGATTGGTTCATCCACAACATACTTTTCCGTGAAGACATTCTGGGTCTGGTAATAACTGGAACATCTAATGCATTAGGAAATAATGAATGTTCTTTGCTGCATTGTTTAACCCATTTTTTCTCAATTTTCCTTAATTAGACATGCAACAAAAAAAAACATTCTTCCATAAGGTTGGGTCACCTTTTGAACACTCTGTATTTTATTTACAAACTATTACGAATGTTTAATTCCCCGACTTTATTTTTATACTGTGTAGCTATAGATTATATTAATAAAATCAATTTTTATATAAAGTATGCAATCGGGTCAAATTTTAGATGTCGGGCTTTTGTAGATCTTGACGTTTCATGATATCTTCTAATTAAAAAACACAATTTTAGCATTGGAAAATTCCCGAAGGATGTATATACCTACGTATATTTATTACTTGATATCTCCAGAGCGGATAAATTAATTTAGATGAAATTTATTACCATGATTTCTGTGTATGGGGACATTGATACCACTTAATTTTGATCACAGTCGGTCGTGGTGGCAGGAAGACACGGATATTACGAGTCTCAAAATATTTTAAAATTTAACTGAAAGGGTAAATCAATTTTTTCATATAATTTAATGCCCCTTACTTAGCTGAGGTACATTCTGATGATTTTGATATTATTCAAACTCCCTTCTCGTAAAAAGAAAGGGTAAAAAAACCTTCTTTTTTGTTTACGCACTCAAAGATACACTCTTGAACTGATTAGATGATTCCGTTATCAGTATGTCACTTTATTTAAGTATACGGGTAATTTCATTCAGGAATTTCCTGAATTTCATTTAGGAGTGGGGGATAATGAGCCTAATTTTATCGTTTTCCTTGGATAATCGATCTTTATGAAATTTTGTACGATGTTTTCTGAATACAGTCTACAATTTTTCAAGCAGGTAGGAATATATGGTTTTCATAGGGCTTGTTTCTCAAAATTTTACTTAGAGTAGAATAATCTTTTCTTTTCTTTTACACTGCTCTTTACTTACATACATTAACATTTGCTTAATTTTCCCCCTAAGTATTAGAGCGAAGCTCTACTTACTTGTTAAGAATTTACATTTGACAAAGAAGAGGTAGCTTAAAAAAAATATAAGTACAAGAATTACATAAAAGCATTCTGTAGTAGCATATAGATGCGAATCACAAATCTACTAACATGAACAGTAGCCGTGATATTCTACAAAAAACTGGATTCATATATAGAGAATTTTTAAGTTACAAAAGTAACCTTTAGCCCAAAAGTAACTCAAACAGCGCGTCAGGATAAATAGACTGATGAGATTCTATGTATATCGAGCTGTTTTTGTGGCTTGTACATTCTCTAGGACACGACCGTAATTCTGCCAGCTGTTAAATGCATAAATAAATTCGCTCATTCTGATTGATATAAGGAATGGATGGCAGTTGTGGTTGGTGAAATGCGCGGCACAAATCACTTGTATAAAAGGGGACCTAGCGGTAAATGATAAGGATTGTCCAGTATTTGATTGAAAAACAGGAAAATGACATAGATAACAAATGTGGAGTGGAGGAATCTTTATTTACTGAACGTATTTATTTAATTTAAACTGCGTCTATTGTTAAGTTTATATAGAAAGTTAACAGTTTCGATTTTAAATTATCAAAAAATAAAAATATATCAACTCTATCAGTTTTTATTTATAAACAAAACCAGGATGTGGTTAATTCGTTTGTTTTTCCTTACGTAACAATGTAGGCTTATTTTAAGGGTGCTCTGTTATTGTAATTTGACTTCCTAATTTGCGGTTTACATTGTTTTTACTATAAACGAGCATGTTGTTTTTACAATTGATAATTTTTATTAATTTAATTTGTAATAATTAACAGTGATACAAAAATAATCAATTACTATACATTTTATGTTAAATTAAAGACTCAGTAAAATAACAGTTAATAACGAATGTTTTATTATTAAAATGGCTCATAAATGCCGTATTATAACACAACCTAAATGTCAAAATATTTTGGACTTCAACACGAAAAAGTTGAAAAATAATTGTTTTCTTTTTAAAATTATTTTGAGATTTTACCGAAATTTCACAAAACTTCTGTTAGCATGATTTGTGTCACGTTCAGTTTTTATCATACTTCATTGGCATTGTCATTTAAAAAAAGCATCGGTAAAAATTCAACAAAAACATCGTCCTCCATATAGCTCTAAAAAAATCATAAATTTAACGTTATTAAAGGTTTCTATAAAAAATTCATTTGTCTTCAAAAACGCTAAATATAAAATTAAACTCGTCCATTATTAAGCGATTTAAATAAATTGATTTTTCAGGGTAATAAAATACGTAAGGCAAACTATAAGTCAGATTGAAATCACTCTCCATAAAAAAGGATGATGCGTGGGTTTGTTTGTTTGTTGTATATGCTTACATTTTTATTTTAGCTACTATTTTGGCGCAAACGCAGTGGTGGTGCGTCGGGTGGCTGCGCGCAACGCACGAACGATTCATTCGTTCAAACGATTTACACTTCTTTTACAATCTACGAACAATTTATCTAAAATTATATTTGTATTATGGGGATAAAAAAGGAAAAAATTGGGCCGTAAAAAACGGAAAACACAGCCGCCTTTTTCTAGTTAGAACAAAAATGCATTTGGCTCATCATAAATAAAGTGGCCAAAGAAATCGACCATAATCCAATATTATGCCCAGACTGAGAAAACATTACTTTTTCTTCTTCTTTGGATTAGACCTTTTTAAATCTCGTTCCATTTTCTTCTTTCTTCTTTTCCTCTTCTTTCCGTTTTTTTCCAGTACTTTTTCATTCTTTCCGAGAGTGCTTGTTTTTGCTCTTCTATAAATTTTCTGGAGCTGTTCTTTGGATTTCCTTTTCATCTAGTTTGAAATTCTCAATTGTTTTTCGAAACTTTATCTATTATTATTTTTTCAATTTTTATTTATTTTTTTTAGAACTTGGTTTACTTCCCGGTGCCACCCTATTTTTGTTTTTCTGTCTTTGTAAAAGTTGAATAATCTTTTTGCCAGTTTATTATAATATATAAATATTACTAAAAACCTCACTCTTCTTTTCTGCATTTCCGTTTCTAAATCTTTTATTTCTTGGTTAATTTTTTTGTTAAATTTTAGCTTATAACCACCTTTCTCTGTTCTTTTAGGTCCAAAAATCTTCCTTAAGATTTTTTTCTTCTTTTAAGAAATTTCTGAGATTAAATTTTTCTAAAAACTGACTTCATATAAGGCTTCTTGGCAAATTACTGTTTTTTAGTGTCGTAGTTTAGCTTTATAGCTTAAGAAATTGTAAACATCAGCCGATAGTCGGTAAGTTGTTTCCATTCTATGAATCCTACTTTTAATTCCTTCTTTTTGGACTGCAGTAGGTGTTATTACTCCGAACGAAGTTTTGTCCTAGAATTATTTCTTCTTCACAGTTCTAACCATTGATTATAAATTTTATTTTTGTCATATCTTTTTTCTTAGCCGATTGTAATTATAATTGTTATTGAGCAAAAATAAATATTTTTTTCATTTTCTTCTGGAAGAAAAGGATATCCTCCACGGTCTAGTATTCAAATTTGTAGTTAATGCTTTTAGTAGGATTTGAACGTTAGAACTCTAGACTTTGAAATCAGCTGATTTGGGCTGACGTCTTCACCATAAGACCAACCCGGTGCTTTTGAAGACTTACCCGAGGGGAAAAAAACAACTGTATCTCAAATACATTTTAAAATTGAATAAAGAATTAATTAACCATTCTGAATATTAAAATTTATTATCACTCATGGCCATTCTTTTAGACCTTCCTAAACTCTTCCATTTCCAGAAATAGAGACCTCCAATTAAATAAACAAGAAAAATGTTTACTACAAAAAGAAGAAATGAAATTTTATCTTTTTATGATTCTTTCGCCATTACTTTAAGCAAAGCTATTTGAAATTTCAATTTTTTTTTATTTTTTAAAAGAAAAGAAGGTTATATGGGATTTATCTTCTATTAATTTTTTCTTTTTTTTTGTAAAAAAAATTAGAAATTAAAAGGTTGGAGTTAATATTATAAAAAATTAATTTTTTTCACTAATTGAATTTAAAATAATTACTAATAATTTCTATTATTAGAAAATGAAAACAGGTACATAATTGTCAGACTACATAATTTTAACAATTTGTCATATATTTAGCCCACCGGGGTTGTCTAGTTGTTAAATCGTCATCACAAACCAGTTGTTTAACAGCTGATTTTTTAATTTGAAGGTTCTGAGATTTAAATCCTAGTAAAAATTAGTTGCTTCCGAACGGATTTGAATACTAGAGAGTGTATAACGGTATACTTGATGGTCGGAGATCAATTAACCACACATTTCAAGGAATTGTCGGCCTGAGTATGAACAAGACTCATTTACATGTCATACACATCATCCTCATCTCATTGTGTTGCCGGGGTTGGGGTTTGCTTGTTGTTTACTAGTTTGCAACAGATTGAAACGTACAGATTAGGAAAATAAATAAAATATCTTAACTGTTTGTCAACCGATTTGAACAAATGAGGGGATGTTATTTTGTCTACAATAAAAGGCATAACATTTTATCTAATAGAACATGTTCAAAAAAAAAATTACTATTTACGAGGCTGTAAATTATTTTAAAAATATACGTGGTCGTTATATTAAATTTTCAAACGTATTTATTTTGAACAAGATGTTGGTGGGTGTCATTAGACTATGATACCTAACAACTAATTAGATTAAATTAGAAATTTCATTAAATAACTCAATCCACTGACAGAATGGTGGATAGCTTTAAAATAAAAAAAGATTTGTCCATATGAACAGTTTTTATTATTTTAATATCTTGAATTAGTCTCTTAAGTTCATCTAACACCTTCCCCGGGCACTCTGTACTGTTTAGGTTGATACAAAACTTTTCGTTGGATACTTAAAAGTCTGTTTTGTGTGTACCTGTTTATGTAGCAACTTTTTAGGCCGATTTCTAGCTATTTTATTGTAGGTTTTTATTGAGATTCTGCATTAAGGATAACTTAAGTTTGATCAATGTGAAATTTATTAAGAACTAAAATGCTGTACATAATTTAAATAACAAAACTATAATAGTTGTAGACGGCCTGATATGAGTCACAAGTTACCTTCATAAAAAAATTCAGCCATCTTCAAAAATAACAAGCACCTAATACAGGAAATCGATGTGGTTACCATTAATCTTTTTTGCTGAAAGAAAGGTATGGTTTAACATATCAGAATCCACATTAAAATGCAGGTGATATTCAGTCCGAGAGACACCTTCATTCTGTTCACCCGAGGTACTGTTGCATATTGAACTTCATTACTTTCAAAAAAATTACTCTGTGTTTTCTGTACATCAAGTACAAATATTGTTGCTAATGATATTCTTTTAAGCTAAAAAATCTATTTCTTTTTCCATAATTTTTATAAATTGGCTTCAATGTTAAAAATATTGTATTCCATATAAAAATCAAAATATTAAAACTATCAAAATCATATTAATAGTTTTTTAGTTAGTTATCTTTAAATTTTTTATAAATTGATATTCGAGTCTTTCACGTAAAATAATAGCTTTTGCGATCGGTTTTTTATACATAATTCCTGGTTATTTAAATACAGCAGAGTAAAAAAAAAAATTGTATTACAAAAATTCTGACCGTTTTATTAATTTTTTATATTGAAATTGTGACAATAAATGGAAGTGGGAGGGATAACCTCGGCACAATTATTAAAGATGCATAAACAAAATCAAACAAATGAAATTTATTGATATATATATATATAGACATTTAACTTTCCTTTAAATGTTTGTTCATTGTCATATGTATAAAAGCAGATGTTAGATAATGAGAGAGATAGATGTAATATAATGAAGATAATAGTTGGGAAAGATAGAAACGAACTGTGGAAGAATAAAAATGTCGCGCTAAGTTTAACTCGCGATGCGGGCGTTCGTAATGCCGTACACGCCAATATATACGTATTCACATGCAAAGTTCGAGCACGGTAACTACTGTAAGAATGAAATAGTACTTTTTTAACACTTTATATATTAATTATTTTTATCAACCGTAGGAAAAATTCTTATAGGCACCTTAAATTTTATGAATATCACTTCTTTGGAAGAGGAGTTTTCAAGAAACGAGTTTTCAAATGGGCTGTCAGATCACTGTTTGTCTTTCATTAGTATGAAACATGTAAACCAATATTTAGAGAATTAAAAATGCTAAATTATTCCTGTGTTTATATGTTTAAATGAGCTAACTTTAAAAAAATGAATAGTCATTTACTGTAAATAAAAAAACTGACAACAAAGTTGTAACACTTTCCTGACATTGGTTATTATTTATTCTTATATAATAGAAAAATAATTGTACATGAAAATAAACTAAGTTAAAATCCAAAAATTCATATTTTTAAACTCTGATCAACTCTCCCACCCCCATTATTGCTCCCAAATTATTATTATTTTTTTTTTGGATGTCACTTATACTAACTCTATGTCTAAGGAACATAAAATAATTCTGTTAAAAGATATGCAATAAATAAACAAATAGATTGTTTCGATTTTTGGGGAAGAGGAGAATTTTGGGGCAATTTTTTTAAAAATGGTAAGATAATCATGCATGCATGTACTGAACATAATATAAACTGGGGTTATATTTGCAAAATTTTGAAAAGATTGACCCCAAAAAATGTTCTTCCCCCTGGAGATATTAACCTAAAAATTTTACCAACAAATTGCTCTATATACACGTGTCTGTACCAAATTCCATTAAAATAGGTTTATTCAGTAAAAGGTTATTCAAATACGCCATAACAAAAACACAAATACTCACTAGCATTAATCCACACTTTTTTTTGGGGTTCCTGGGTCATAAAATACCGAGAAATGAGAAAAAACCCATACCCCATTTTTGACTGATTACCTTGCGTATAGAAACTGTGGAACTGCAGCACTCCTTATTTCCAGTTGATATCGATAACATTTAATATAACGAGTCCTTTTTTCTTTAATTCTTTCTTTATACTTGTACAAAATATAATCATTAAGCTTAATGTCAGAAGTCATCCCTCAGTTTATGAAAAAGATACAAAAATTTTTGTATGGAACTCTGCGCTTCACAGTTCCATCAACGTGGTGTTTGTTGTGCGTATGCGCACATAGGAAGCTGCATGCGATGCTGTGAGGGAGGGAGAGCACTGTCGCTTCTGCAGTGCCAACCTTGGCGTGCTGATGGAAGGTAGTTTTTTTTACTCCACATGTGTATGGAACGTTACTTGTTTGTTTCCTTTTCTAGTTTGTCGGTGCAAGGAATTTGAAAGCGGTTTAGTTGTTTTTTCAGTAGTAATCAGAAGATGGCGGAAAGCAAAGGCTCTTTGATTGCCAAATCTGTCCAAAAACACACTGGAAGGGCAAAAGAGAGGTAATTAGTAAAAACTAATTATGTATTTGTTTCCTGTACATAGAAATCTAAATTAAACACCATTGGACTATAGTGTTTTTAAGCAGACATTTTATTGTTATTATCTAATGATACTAAAAAGTATTAACTGTATTGGCATTTTGTTAGTTATTCAGTTAAACTGAATACGGTTTTTTAAGCACAATGTACTTAAAAACCGTGTACCACATTCTTGAATGTGATAAAGTGTAGAATTAGATTAAAAAATCCTGCTTCCAGCTATTCTATTTGATACTTTTTTTCGGTTCTTTTATTTTACAGAAAACTTTAACCATGGCCTTGAAAAGGCCCAGAAAAAATTTTCTGGAGCAGCATCCCCACTAATTTTAGCTATGATCCGCCACTGCTGATTACCATACTTTTCTTCTAGCAGCATAGCTCTAGAGCAGATTTTCTTTTTTAGAACAATATTATTCTGTCTAAGAATTTTTAAACAGTACTTATCAAAAAATATTTTAATAAAATCCGGATTTTTCTGCAACCCATTCGGCATAAATAAGTGCTCTAATAAGTTTCATTCAAATTTATAAATGATGAAATAATTTGTAGTTTTTTTCCTGATCTTTATGTATTTACCTTAACATTACTTCATGTGTTTATATTTTAAATAATTAATTTGGACTTTAATCATATCTATTTTTTATTTTATAATCGTTTATTCTATGATGCTACTCTCATCAATTACCATTGTATTCCTTGATCCATCCAAGTAAATGTGAAGTGAATAAATAAGCTTATGATAATAATCAAGATTTATATATGTATTTATTACGTATTTAATGGGAGTGTTTATTTTTAAAGAGATTTTTCTTGTGTAATTTAATGAAAATTTTTTATACCGCAAATTCAGCTATTGTTGTTTATTACTTCATGAACAAATATAGTAACTATAAAGTATCTCATTGGGTGGAAGATTGAAGCAAATTCAGAGACACCACATCTTAGATTATTTGTCATGAATGATTAGCATTACTGTTAACAATTATTATTGAAAACCATTACAAATTAAAAAGGTGAATAAAATTTAAACTTAAGCAGTTCTAAAAATATTGAAGAGAAAAATCTATGGAAAATTTTTGTTTAAAGATGAATTACCAGAGAACGATACAAAAAATGATAATTTGCTTTAAAAGTACACAGGAATTGTACTTTTAAAGTAACCGAGTCACTTTTTACATTTTTCAAAATACAATTTTTTTCACCTTTTTTTTTTAATGTTTAACTACATTTTTACAGGCTAATCAATCTAAGTAATGTAAATATCAAAGAAAAACTGTTTGTTTTCTGTTGTTTTCAAATATACATGATAAGATGTCAACTTTAGCCAAAATACTCAAAACTAGTCAACATTGTTGAAAGACAGAGATAATTTTTAGGAAACATTTATTATTTTAAGTAAATAGATGTAATAAAAACATTTGTGAATGAATTTATTTATTTTTGTTAATTAACTAGTATTATTACTGCCTCATTTGTTTTCTTTAAGTTGTATCAGCTAGTAAAGTCATTAGCTGCTAATTCATATTTACATTGACTTAAGAATTTTCCAAACAGTTGCTGGAAAATTTAGTCCTAAATTCACTGTAGCAGGCAAACACTCTACTTATCCCATCAAGGTGGTTTGCTGTATTTGTTATACTATTATCACTGACTTCAGTACAACACAAGTATTACAATTATTGTTGATAATTTTTTCTTATATGCAATCTATTATTATAAAATTAATGTTTTTGTTTTTTTTTTTTAACTTCATGACAGGAAGCCTAATGAAGCAAAGATTAATTTTAAATTATATTATTTTTTTCATGTTCATTCGTAGACCTTGCACAAAACATATACATATTTTATCATTTAAACTATATGTTCCATAATTCCATTTATATATTTTATCTTTTCTTGTTATGTTATTATTTCTGATAGGCCTCTTTTTCCAAACAGGAAACAAGTAAACAGAGATATCTGAATTGTTAGAATTCATCATTAAATGTTGCTTTTTTTGGTGACAGTTTTGTACATCTGAAAAAATTGTAGAACTCTTTTTTAACCTAATTAAATATTTCTTTTAAGAAAGAATTCATGCAAAATAATTTTGATTTACTAGAACTGTTTATATCACTGTCACACTCTATATTGCCTGGAGTAAGAGAAATCACTTATAGGTTTTGTTTATTATTATATTAAATAAATAATATTATTTTGTAGTTATTAGAGTATAGACAGAAGGTAGGTCCATTAGAAGGCTCACTTAAGAAGGATAAAAATAATAAAATAAGGATGTAACCTTCCCCATTGTTTTTCAATTTGTATTTTAAAAAAATAGTGGAATTAAAAGATAAATTTGAGAGTCGAGTAACTGTCTGAGCAGGAAAAATAGAAATATTGAGACTTGTTATTGTTTTCTTAGCAGAAATAAAAAATGAGTTTGAAGAAATTCTGGAAAATATGCTTTCTTAATGAGATAGTAAGTCAGTTTGAATGTATAAAATAAAAATTAGTAAAACAAAGGTGACAGAAAGGAGAATAATAAGAAATTAAATATTAAAATAGATAAACATAATTTATCAGAAGTTATAGAATTTGTTACGTAGAGAATAAATTTGCAATGGATGGATAAAGTAATGTAGGGATCAAAAGCAGACTGGTACAAACAAGAAAAATTTTAAGTGGATAAAAGTTTGCTAGTATATTTAATATAAATCTAGGAATATGAAAGATTTTCTAAAAAATATTTATGTGGAATGTAGCCAGCCCTTTACAATTAAGAAAAGCAAAAGGGAAAAGAATAAAGTTCTTTGAAATATGCTGTTATATTAATATTTTGAAATTTAGGTGATTTGCTAAAACAAGCAATAAAAAAATGTTAGAAGAAAGAGGAGAGGAGAAAAGTTTGTGACAGAATCTTGTAAAGAGATGAACTATGTCTACAGTTCACTTAGGCATCCAGAATTAGTTAATTTTTAATAAACGAATGTGTAAAAGTTAAAAAAGTTTAAGTATTGAAATTTTTATAACAGCTGAGAACATAGATGTATAGTAATTAAGTCAATGTTTAAATATTAACACTGAAAGTAATGTAGAATTGGGTCAAACTAGTCCAAAGGCTGCTTTTGAATAGTATTCAGGGTTATCATCAACTGTTACAAAATGTTTATGTAGCACTGAAGTTGTCTTCTACCAATTTATGGAGTAAAGTCAGTTCCTTTCCTTTTGATAAACAACATTATTTCTAAACATTAAACACTAAACAAGAAAGATTATGTCTAACAATATTTTTTTCAGTACAGTTAGATATTTTTATTAGACAATTTGAAGCATTCTTTATTAACATTTCAGTAAAAGGACAAAATAATAGAAGAAATTGTACTCTTTTTAATGGCAGAAATTCTGGGTGGTTCACAACCATGTAATGAGGAAGTAAAATTTATTTTAAAATTTGTGAAGTTATTAAAATTATTATAATTTAATTAAATAGGTGTAGATTAATATTAATTATTATTAAACTACTGATGTTTCCAGTTAATAGAAAAATAATAAGAGAATAATCTATAGTACAGTAATATCTAACTCTATTATTGGGGTCCTAATAAATAAATATTTTATTTCAATCATTACATAAATCAGGTTTACTACCATGGATAGCAAAATGGTTCCATCATTTGACTGGAAGGTAACTATCCATTAGAGCAGCATTACTGGCACGAATTCATTAACAAAAAAGAGAATTGGTTATTATCCACTGTAATAGATAAAATTATTTATTTTCTGAAATAAAAGTGATGCAGCTAAGCAAAGATAATAAAAAATAAAATTAATATACCTTAAACAATCATTTTAAAGGCTTAATTGCTAAATATCTGTGTACATGTTTAAAAACATGTCAAATGAAGTATGCAAAAAATTCTGGTTAATTTGACTTTAGCAATGATTCAAAAAATCATCAAGATAGTAATATTATCTCTGTAAAAAGAGACTTTTAATTTCATTTTAAATAAGTTTATAAAAAGATCTTTTAGATTATTAAACAATTTAATAACAGTACAATGAAACTAAAGTATAATAAAACCCAATTATATAGGATAAAATTTATACTATGTTAATATAAAAATAGTTTTGTTGTCTGGTTTGGAACAAGTTTACATACATGTATGTATGTGTGTATATATATATTAATATAGTATATGCTATATAATATATATGTATATAGCAAACATTGCTCATTTATAAATATAAACCCATGGAAATATCAGATTTTTTAATTTATTAAAAGTTGGTCTGCATGAATCATACTTCGTGTTGCAAACAGTTACAGCCCATAATTTTGTTTGCTTTTATTTTTCAAAAATAAAAATTAAGAAATTTGTTATGTATATTAATTAAATAACAAAATAATATGAGAAATAAAAACCAAAACAAAAAAAAATTACTTTTTATTTCTTAGAAATGTAGCAGTTTTAAACTATTTATACAATGAATTAAAGGGATCGGGACTCTCACTATACCTGTGTTGAATAACCTTGAAAGCATGTTTCATGAGCAGAAATAATGATCAATTGTGCTTAAATTATTCATAAAGAAATTTAAGTTTACACATCTAAATACTGCAGGAACATAATTTAAATTACTGAGAAAATAAAGTGAATTAACCTTGCAATTCTGAACGTTATATAAAAGCATAACTAAAAATGAACTACCTCCTTATTAACATAGCTTCCAGCACAAAAGACGTTTATAAGTTCCGTTGAAGGAAAATCAAAGGGGCACAGATTTTATACTTTTAACATAAAAAAAGTTCTCATAAGTTTCTTCTACAAGAAAGATATTAATGTTTGTAATATTGTATGGATTCCAAATTATTAAATCACAACCAAAGCAAACCCCCAAAAGTATCTTTATAAATACAGCAGCATTTCCTCATCGTTTAACACCAAGGAAATCCTCAAATGAAATGTTAATAATCAACTTAATTTATTAACTAACTACATGGTCAACATGCTTGTGAAATTTTAGTTTTTAATAAATACAATTCCCAGATCTTTCATATCATTAACTTTTTGGTAAATCAATTCCATTTATGCAATAAATGTTAACTGGAGAATAAAACTGATGCGAATATAACATTGAAACACATTTTGTTGGTGTTTAGTTATCAAAGTAGTATTGACATAGGATCAAAATTTGAAGTAAAAACCTATCCTTTTCATATTTTCTCTATCAGTAATTTTCTTCACAACTTTAGAGTCATTTAAAAGTGTCATAACATTAACTGGATGATATATAATGCTTATTAAAAGTTTTTTATGTTTCCAAGGGGTTCGGAGGATTATGAATGTATGTTTTATTTATTGTAAAAATGTTAAATGTGATATATCCATAATATATTTACTGTATTATAGTTAATAATCGTATTACACAATTATTTTTATTGAATTATAGTTAAATAACGACTGAACTATAAAGCAAAATGTAATATGGACTAAAGATAATCTGGCTTAGAACTAAAGCAATATGTGTGTTTTTTTACACTAAAGGGAATAAACAAGAAGGAACATATCGTAGAACTAGGGATATTTTTAATAGTCCAAGATATCTATTTAAATGAATAGTATAAAGTGAATTTTTGTTCTTAATAAAGATTCCCAGTGAAAGAAGTTATATAAAATAGAGATATATTTAAATTATTATTCTACTTTTTATGACACTTACATCATGAGAAACAATTAGTATATTAATATTTTGTGTAAAAAAAAAAAATCAGTAAATAAAGCATTAGTTCTACAAGGCTGCGCAGACCCCTGTGCTCAGAGATCTGCGCAAAGACACAATCACAAGAATTTTTAGTTTTTTTTTGATTTTGTAGAGAAATATCTTCTTATGGTTCAATTGTAACATTTTATTTTAGAAGTGAATAATGATTAGTTTTGAATTGCAGTGACTTACAGCCTGCTGTTATTCTGATATTCAATGTATTATCACAAAGAAATACATTTGAACTTAAATTAATTAGTAACTGAAAAAGTATTGTACAGTCCCTCCACTCTAGAGAGATTAAGCTAATGGTTAGTTACATTCTGTTTATATTTTTTCTGACTTCTCTTATTTTTGTCATGTCATGTCAAGAGACATGTTTCTAATATGTGTTTGTTCTTGTGAATAGCTATTGTCATACAGGCAGTTTTTTGTTGATATCCTATCAGTATTTTAAATGAAAAAAAACCAGCAGAGGATTGGATAACATTTCCAACATTGCACTTAACGGATGTTTATTTCAAATACACCGAAGGGTTTTTGAGTAATAATGATTTTATTATGCAATATTTATAGTACAGTTGCAAAAAAGATAAAAATGCTCTGTAAAAACATTTGGGTTCGATTTGAACTCCAAGATCAAATTTTTTATCTTAAAAATTAAGCAGTGTTAAAAATATAATTAAGAAAAAAATCAAAATTCTTAATAAAAAATTTTGGTCCCAGATGATTCCCTTGATCAAATGATGATGTTAGAGATTAATCAGTAAAAAAAAAAATAACCAAAATTTATAGTAAAAGATTTTGTCAAACTTTACCCACTGCTTGGCAGGAGAGTCTATCTCGCGCAACATTTTTATTAGCCACTTTAAAAACAGATAGAATATAAGAAATTATAAAAATTCAACAATTTTTTTAATTATTAAGTCAAGCTCCATGGGAGCCCCTTTCTTTAAAAAAGTTTCAGTATTAATGTAGTAGGGGATCTACTGCTGTAGTTAGTTAGTTAGTTCTTAGATAGTGCCACTGAAACTTTATATTGAAATAAGAAAATTAATAAATAAAATTGTAAATATAATCTAACCAAACTTAACATAAGCTCATTTTGCTCGCTAACCTTGACTAGCCGAGCGTAGGTTAAGTTTGGTTAGATTATATTTATAATTTTATTTATTTATTTTCTCATTTCAGTGTAGTGTTTCAGTGGCGTCATCTAATAACTAGCTAACTAACTATATCAGTAGATTGCCTTCTACATTAATACCAAAGTTTTCATATCATTTACATTAGCTCTAAATTGAATTATAATTTTAATTTTGAAAATTAAAGTTTAAAAAGATTTATATTTAAAAAGAGTCCCATTCAACCCCCTTGATTTATTGGACTTAAAGATTTATTTTTTGGTGTAATTATAGTTTACTAAAAAAAAAAGAAACACATGGGTACTATGATGCTCCCTTATCCAATGAGTAAAAAAATCAGGCTGATGCTGAGATAAGTGCAGCCACACTATTTATTTATTTATTTACCATGTATTATTACAATATTCTAGTACACACTTATAAATATCTTCTATTACACATACATAGTTCCAGTACTGGAACTCATAGGAGGTTTATAAAACCTATACATGAGCCTGGATGTAGAATTAAAAATAAAAAACCAAAAAACAAAACAAAGATCTTACGCTAAAAAAATTATACATACTTCAGAACTTATCAGAAGTCCATTAACTCTAAATTAACCTAATAAAAATACTTCTTATATAATTTGTTACAAATATAAAAGAAGTATTTTCTTAAATTATTCAATTTACTTATTGATAGCCACCTTTGCAGTTTAGATCTAAGTATATTTTTAATTTTATTTAATGATTTCAGGTTGTATGGTAAACTATTAAACGTTTTTTTGTAGCATTTACAAGTGCCTTTTTTGCTCACTTTGAGTCTAACCAGTGGTAAAGCAATAGATTTGTTTCTTGTTTTGCTACTAGACAAGTTATGCATTTATTTTAAATTATTGTAGTTATACAGTAATACTCGTAAATTATAACTTTGATCATGATTTAATAACGTTTTGATGTCATTATTATCATTTTCCTGAAATATTTTTGCTAAATTTTAACTTTATTGGTTAACAGGTTCTCCAGATATGAAGAAAAGCTGTTTAGAAATAGTGTTGAATATCCCCCCATTTCTAAATCCGATCGACTTAAAACTTCAGAATTTTAAATAACTTAAATAATTTCATCATACTAAAGTGAATTTTTTTATGACCGCTATACAAAAGGTGAAAAATTAAAAATGGCAAAAACTACCCCTTCCCTTTTTTTATTTTGTCCTAAATCTAATGCCATCAATGCTCCCATCACCAATAGTAATTTTTGAAGCCATTTTCAAAGAATTTTTGTTGAGCCAGTCTGAAGACATTAGACAAAATACTGGCCATTATGTATATACGTATATCTTCTGGAAATTTCTATAACTTTTTTGTTTTTTTTTTTACTAAGGGAGTACTTTTTGTTTTTTTTTTTTACTAAGGGAGTACTTGAAATGACAACATTTGCAAAAACTCTGATTCCCAAAATGTTGGCCGATTGCTGTAATTACCCTTTATAGCTATCCTGCTGCATCAGCAATAGAGCTATAGCTAGGCAAGTAATAAACTAAACAATCAAGGATTTAATAGATTAAAAACCAAAACTACTCAAAAAAGAATTTGAAGAAAATAAAATTCTTTAATTGTCGGGTGTTTTAAATCAGTGAAAAGTTAGTTTTTTAATTGTTTTCTAAATTTTTTCTTGAAATTATATATTAAGTTTATAATCCTTATAAACTTTATAAAATTATTTAATCTAAAAAAAAGATAAAACAAATACAAATAAATAACATTCACGACATTTGTCAATTTAATGAAAATAAATATTGAAATATTACTTTAATAAACTATTTCTATTTTATCAAGTAATCCAGATATACTTTATATCATGAGATTTATTTATAATAAAATAGTTAATTTCGTGTTTTTTCTTGTTTTTAGGAGAACAACTAATGATAGTAAAATGTAAGTATAATTACAAATATTGAGTAAGATCAGCACATCAATTATTGTAAAATGGCTCAGAGTATACCAGTGTTCAATTTATCAGTATTATTCTTAATTATTATTTATTTTATAAAAGGGAATATTCAACAAGAACAATCATCAACATTTACTAGTCATCTCTCTTTTGACAAATATCATGATTATGATGAGATGACTGAATTTTTAATAAATTTTACTGAAAAATATAAAGAGTTTACTAAACTTTATTCTATTGGAGTTTCTATACGAGGTAAGTTTAAATTACTACATTCATTCATTATACTTACTTTTTAGAGTTTTATTGAATTTAATCTTATTATGCAAATCTTGAAATTTTTAAATGAGATGCTTTTGATAATTTCTTGGATTTAGTGATAACTTGGGCTTTTTGAAAAGTAGTTATATATTACTGATTACTCAGGTTCTGGGAATATTAGCTGCATGCCTTATGAGCCAATAAGACTCTGTGAAACTATGATGCAATCGTAGGACTACATTTTACAAGCACATTTATCACTACATGCGACAACTATTATATAATCCCACAATAGTTTTCAGAAGAAATTTGCAAATATATTAATATAAAAATGTTTAATTATCTGAGATGTAAGAAATTTTTCATCAGTCTTTTGGAAATCATACTTAAGGCTGATTATAATACTTCAAATTGAATATACTTCAAGGTGGCCAAATATTGATTCATGATAATAAGTGCACAGAATTACTTACTACACACCCAACACAAACATATAGTGTCAAAGAAATTTGATGAATTGATGGAAATTTTGATGAGATATGAAATCTGTTCAAAACGTATTTTGTCTTTAAACAAAAATATCTCATTTGATTTTAGATATTATTATCTTCTTCAAAGATATGAATGAACTCTTAACCTAGTGTTTTTTTCTCATTTTAGAAAGCATTTCTGCAAGTCTGTTTTCAAAGTAAGTATTCTATGATTATTGAATATTTCATACACCTTTTCAGTTTTCAAATCATGATCCTCACAACAAATCTCAGTTTGAAAATAAATCAGAAAAGGTAGGTATATCTGAAGATTAAAGTGCTTGGAAAACCAGGAAAATTGGCCTGGTTGCTTAAAAAGTTCTGGATGGTATGTTAGGAATAGACAGGAGTATGTCAAATTTTATATTCATTCTGTACATAAAAAAATCATCTATAAAAATTTTTTGTGCTGTATCTTCAATTATCATTAAAAATTTATTACATGGTAAACTGATGATCATTCTTAATTAAATCTAATTTTTTTTCATTACCAACATTTTGCTTTGTTATCACTCTATCAGAACACTGATCATTTTCTATCAAAGTTAAACTGTTTTTAAAAATAGGTACACTATTTTTTTATTTTTGTAAACTGCATATCATTACACTTCCTGAATTTTGTAGATCAGATACTTGCTGAATTTTCCATACTACCCTGAGCTATGTGTATTATTCAGAACTTTCTGTTATTACCAACAGATGATAATCTATGAAAGCATTTGATTATACATCAGAACTATGAGGCAGTGATTAACAATATAAACAAATCTATTTAAAAAAATCATATGTGTTTGATTGTCAAAAAAAAAACATGACAGATACTTTTTAAACGTAATAGGTCTTCTACACAAAAGTGTTGGGATAGATCCCTGTGTATGACTGTTATTAGCCAAACAGTCTACATTAAAGTGATTTTTTGAAGAATATCTGAAAAAACATTGACCACAGAGTTGTAATGCCTTCATATCCTACCTCTTGAATAATCTATTACGTCTGAGAAACCCATGGTGGATAACATGTCAACAACTCAATCCCTAATTTGTTAAATTAGCATCTTGTGACTGTGCCCTTTCTCTCATGTATGACATTAAACCCAAAGGATAATTTTTTTTGATGCCATGAAAGTAATTCAGAACAAATTGCTGGCATAACTGAGGCAACTTAAAAGAACTTAAGACATTATATGTATAAAGATGAAGAGAGCCAGATGCAAGATGGTATGTCTATTTTTAGGCAACCCAAGAATTTTTCAATTACATTTCTTGTTGGATTGTCAAACTAAAACTTAAAATTACAAAAAAAAATGTAAATGTATATAATATTCATACAGAGTTTATAAGAATTTAAGTCTGTTTCCTAACTTCAACATTTTAAGTCAGTTATACTTAAGTCAGTCCTAATTATTTAGAACATTAAATGTATAATTTAACATTGTTTGATATAAATAAATGCAAAAATAAGAAAAATTATAAATACTTATTCAAAAAATAAAAAGAGAATATCTGAACGTATTTTTCAGGCTACAGGTTGAAATCCAAATAAGGTTATTTTTTATAAATCATGTAAATTGGGATTGAGAACAAAAAACAATAGACAGTTATTTTACACTAATTTTATCAATTTAAAAATAAATTAATATATTAGTAGAATGAAGGATAATTCAAACTAAAGGATACAAATATGTGGGTCAATGTTTTCTTTTTCATTGTTTTTATTTAATCTTACCTTATCCACCATAATGTATTCTATGTTCATAATTTACCTGGTAAACATTAAAAACATAATAAGTTAACTTATGCATTTATCAAATAAAACAATAAGTTAGCCAGTATCTAATAGAAAAAAAATGTTTAAAGCATACTTTATCACCCATTAATTACAACATATTTTACAGCAATTATTAATATAATTTTGTGTGATTTTATACTTATTATTACATTATTTAACAGAAACAAAAGAATTTTATAAATTACATGTATATATCACTATTGAAGAGCTGATAATTTTATATTCACGAAAACAGCAGTTATGCCAAATTATCAAATTTTTAGTGATTATTGTTTTATATATTGTTGTTTTTATTTTGCATTTTTTTTACTTTTCTGTTTCTAGTTATTCAATCTTCCAAATTATAGTTTTACAGGTCAGTGATTGTTGGTATCCATTCAGTTCCATGACTTTTGAAACAATACTGATAATACTGTCACAGCTACTTTTGTATAGTCTTACCACCATTAAAAATCCTCATTCTCCATATGAAAGCAAGAGTTGTTTTATTGTTTAACAGTACCACCAATTAAATTTGATGCCAGTTTTATTATATATGATTTCAGTGCTTCTTACATAATTCTTTATAAGAATAAATAAAATACTAACTTTTATGTGTATACCAGGATTTGATTTAATTTTAGTTTTTTTAATTACTCAATAAACTTTAAGAAGCATCAAATATTATCATTTACCACTAATAATTACAAATACAATGTAATGAAATTGTACAAAGTAATTTAAATTTACTTCTCCACTAGTTCATTAAATCTGTGGATATAATGTTTTGGCTTCACCACTGGCATTATATCCCTTTACTCCATACCCATCCATTTTTAGGACACTACTTTCTGAAAATTGTAAGATGCAGTTTACTATCCTATAAATTTTATAATTTTTTTTTCTTTTCATCATATAAATAAATGTACTATCATACATATAAATTTTCTATTATATAAACATCTATTTTTATAAATAAAGAAGTTCATTTGTAATAATGAATCTTATCATCTAATATAGCATAAATATATACTCTCACAAAAAAAAAAAAACAATAAATTCAATTAATAAAAAAATGAATTATTATCTGATGTTGCTAAACATTTATAATTATTACAGGATTAGTAACATCATTGATGATTTTAAATTCTATTCAAGGGCAGAATTCAGTAGATATGAATATTAGTGAATTTACTTTCCCATCACTTGATTCAAATATGTTAATCAAAGAATTACTCTTTACATTTAAAGTTAATAAAATATGTAGGAAAATCATTACTTAACTAATAAGAAATATGCTTTTTGAGAAAGGCAAAAAATATGGTAGTATGGTATGTTGTTGGGTGATAAACTGAAAACAAGAGAATATAAATGTTTCTCACACTTTTTAGGGTATTACCAGTATGAAAAAAAACTATTTTATAATGTATTATAGTTTTAAAATGATATATAAATGCAGAAGATGCAGCATCCTTGATAGATATTAATAGAGCTATGTGGAAGAGTACACTGCTGGATTGTGGATTAAGAATAGTTGTTAAAGACAATCAAAAAGATAAAAGACCAAAATTACTAACAGTAATTTTACTCATTTGTTCTAGTTGCTGGAGAATTAATGCATGATTATAAAACAAATTACAGAATTTATAGGTGTAATTGATTCCTTTCTATCATCCCTGAGGAATAGATTGTGCTTTATCACCACCCAGCCCTTTTCTTTATCCTTGATCCCACCTTTCCCATTATTAATTGTGTGGATCAAACATCTTGGGTTATCCATGACCCTGGCTAGGTTCTCCTTGTTGAAGATGCTGGAACCTGATGAGCCAATGCATCTTTGGTATCTGATAGGAGGGCTTGCCAATGGATCTACTCGAGATGCTTTTCCTGTCCATGGTTGCTCAGTAAACCTAATGACTGAAATGCATCTTGAGTAAAGTGGCCTTGCTAATCTTCTTACAAAAGTAAATTACATCATTTCTCAACACATACACATTTTTTGTTGCTTAACATTACTTTCCCAGTATTTCTCATAGCTACAATATAAGTTAAGTACCTGAGGTACAAGAGGTACTGTTCAGACGTTCTTTCTCTGAGAGTAATGATGTTCAGTATATAACCATGATATTCAATGTCCCTGGGGTGAACAGAATGATATGTAACTTGTGAAACTGAACTTTTCTTGCATTTCAGTTTACTTAGTACACTGACTTGCAACAAAAAATTCTTCTCTTTTTATGGCAGATGAAAAAATTATATAACAGTTCCAAAATGTTTTTCCTATCTTATAATATTGGTTGTGATTCACATAGATCTTTAATTTTTTAAACCACTCATTATTGTTATGAGGCAATAACTACATACACAAATAAATTACATCTCATCTCCTTACCTGATTGTTGCCCTATAATTGGAATTTTATTAAAAATCTGATATTAAAATCTTGAAAAAGACAAACATACTCTCGTAAATTAAACATTAAATTCAATTAATTAAAATATGAATTATTATCTGATGTTGCTAAACATTTATGATTATTACAGGATTAGTAACATCACTGATGATTTTAAATTCTATTCAAGGGCATAATTCACTAGATATGAATTAGTGAATTAACTTTCCCATCACTTATGCAAATGTGTTAATCAAAGAATTACTCTTTACATTTAAAGCTAATAAAATATGTAGGTAAATCATTACAGAACGAATAAGAAATATACTTTTCGAAAAAGGCAAAAAATACGGCAGTACTTAATATATTTCTAAATTTTTTATAAGAAATTTGACAAGTTGGTTACAATACATTATATAAAGTTATAATTCCATTATTTTATATATAAACATGAGGCATGTAACAAACAAAAAAAACTACATTAGTAAATTAATAATTTTTTTTTTTAATTATATTTTAGTATTTACTGGAAAGTTATATTAATGGTGATCAGTACATTCAATGGTTAGTAAATAATACAATAACTTTTTAGGGTAAAACGCTAACAGCTAATGACATGTTTAATAGCTTGTAGATTATGAATATCAGTTTGCTTTGACCTTTTTAGCTTTAGATACCTTTACCTGCAGATACCTTTTTGTTTGCCTTTTGTTCAGATACCTGCATTAAATGACTGAATAATGGCCTACCAGCCAATAATTTTTTATAAAAAAAATAAAATAATTTACTAATTACAATAAAATCATAATGATTTTAGGATGCATAAATTCAGAAGTATGAAATGATTATATTACTTTTTCAGTTAGTTTTGCTGTTAACAAGTCTTTTTTTTTTTTTTTAAATCAAGATGTAGAAAAATTATTCGACAGTTGTAAGTTGTTTAAAGTGGACTTTGTTGATTCACTTGCTTGCATTAGATGCTTAAATTTTTAATAGAGTAGGTCAAGCCTTATGTATCTTAACTTTTTGTATTTCACTTTTTTTTGTAATATCATACACTTCTAGTTCTTTTAATCCAGTTTTCTTTAATAAAACATAGAAACTTCCTTAAAAGATCAGACTATTTCCTGGAAGAAAGGATACTTCAAAAAATATTAGTTGGTTTCATTGACTTTGGAACACTTCAACTTCCATTTGTAAGCAATCTTGTTGGAGTATTGGCATATTTTGAATTTGAAGACTCATTGAATGAACCTATAATTTATAAATAATTGCTCAACGTATTTTATTTAATAATGACAGTAACCCTAACTACACAATCTAAGAAGATATTTAATAATATTTTTTACTGGGTAAGTATAGCACTGTAGCAATATAAAATAATTATTATCAATAATAAATAAAGTAAAATAAAAATATCACTCATGGCTTATTCTGTTTAAAAATTCACATTAGCACTTTTATGATGCACACTGCTTCATCAGATGTTTTAAAATAAAAAAAAAAAGGATGTTACCCTTCTTATTCAGACTGTTAAAATTTAAGATAGATTTACTTAAGATTAGATTTTTAACAATCTCACTAAGAAGGGGTAACATCCTATTTTTTTTTTTTTAATACATCTGATAAAGCGGTGTGCACCACGAAAGTACTAATGTGAATTTTGTAAAAATAAGCAGTAAGTGATATTTTTATTTAATTTGATTTATTATTGATACATATTTTAAATGTATATAGCCAGAAAATTCAAAGTTTTTTAAAAAGACATTTAAAAATTAAATTCATGAATATGTCCCTATCACATGTTAACACTTAAAGTTTTAATAAAATAAATATCATTTTTGTTGACGATGTTATGTTAATCTAGTTAATATTGATTTGATAGTATATTATAACCATTAAATTAACTGACATCATTCATGACATTATTGTCCTTGTATATTACAACATAAATGATGAGGGTTTGTTGTTCTAGATCGAGAACTGTGGGTTGTTAAAGTACATAATATGATTCAAAATTCTTCACAAATTGGTATACCTCATGTCAAGGTCATCGGAAATATACATGGTAATGAGCCAGCTGGACGTGAAGTTATTCTTCATATGATTGAGGTGGTATTGTTATTATCTTCTAAATTATTAATTCATAAAACTGTACACTAATATTTTTTTGCATGATTTTAATAGCGAATAATTATATATATATTCCTTAAAGTTAGAGCAATAATTTTATCACTCACCTGTTTAAGACCTTCAGTGAAACCTAAAAAATGGTTTAGTGTTGTGTACATGCAACAATATATTATTACTTAGTATTTAACTACCTTCTTAAACAGTTGTACCTGTATTTACAAATACTGAATATAAAATATCAATTTTTACTTTGATTATTTTTTATCTTCAACTGGTTTTTCAATTATGGAATTAATTTTTGTTAAATTACTAGTTTGTAAGAAATGAGAATTTTTCTTGTAATATTTAGAGTTTAAGATATCATTATGTTAGAGTTATTAATATTAAAAATGTTTAATGTTATGTTTGTAGAAAAATATTAATCTAGTTTGACCAGACAGCTGAATCTATACACAAAAAAAGTTCATGTATATAACACTTATTTCATAAAACATTTCAGTTAAAATATGTGCTATCTTAAATTTACTCTAAAAGATAAATAAATGAATAAATTGACTATCAAGTTTATTATTGTTCTTTATTCATATGCATATATTTTTTAATGTTTACAATTTCACACACAGATATAAACATCCACGAATGCATAATTGTACATCATTTTAAAATTGAACCAAATTTCAACTTTTATTCTGGATTGTTCAAATGAAATACTATTTATTAACTTTTTACACTTTAATATATTACAAAATTTTTAACAAATTAGACAAGTTAGTTACAGCACATTATATAAAGTTAAAATTTCATTATTTTGCATATAAACATGAGGCATGTAACAAAAAAGGGGGAAAAACGTGTATATTAGTAAATTAATAAATATTTTGTTTGAATTATATTTCAGTATTTAGTGGAGAGTTATATTAATGGTGATCAATACATTCAGTGGTTACTAAATAACACAGAAATACATCTATTACCAAGTTTAAATCCAGACGGATTTGAAGTAGCTAGAGAAGGAGTATGTGGACCAAGTAGAGGAAGGTAAAATAGGATTATTTTATTTTTTTTTTTTGTCTTCAGTCATTTGACTGGTTTGATGCAGCTCTCCAAGATTCCCTATCTAGTGCTAGTCGTTTCATTTCAGTATACCCTCAACATCCCCAACAATTTGTTTTACATATTCCAAACATGGCCTGCCTACACAATTTTTTCCTTCTACCTGTCCTTCCAATATTAAAGCGACTATTCCAGGATGCCTTAGTATGTGGCCTATAAGTCTGTCTCTTCTTTTAACTATATTTTTCCAAATGCTTCTTTCTTCATCTATTTGCCGCAATACCTCTTCATTTGTCACTTAATCCACCCATCTGATTTTTAACATTCTCCTATAGCACCACATTTCAAAAGCTTCTAACCTTTTCTTCTCAGATACTCCGATTGTCCAAGTTTCACTTCCATATAAAGCGACACTCCAAACATACACTTTCAAAAATCTTTTCCTGACATTTAAATTAATTTTTGATGTAAACAAATTATATTTCTTACTGAAGGCTCGTTTAGCTTGTGCTATTCGGCATTTTATATCGCTCCTGCTTCGTCCATCTTTAGTAATTCTACTTCCCAAATAACAAATTTCTTCTACCTCCATAATCTTTTCTCCTGCTATTTTAACATTCAGTGGTTCATCTTTGTTATTTCTACTACATTTCATTACTTTTGTTTTGTTCTTGTTTATTTTCATGCGATAGTTCTTGCGTAGGACTTCATCTATGCCGTTCATTGTTTCTTCTAAATCCTTTTTACTCTCGGCTAGAATTACTATATCATCAGCAAATCGTAGCATCTTTATCTTTTCACCTTGTACTGTTACTCCGAATCTAAATTGTTCTTTAACATCATTAACTGCTAGTTCCAAGTAAAGATTAAAAAGTAACGGAGACAGGGAACACCCTTGTCGGACTCCCTTTCTTATTACGGCTTCTTTCTTATGTTCTTCAATTGTTACTGTTGCTGTTTGGTTCCTGTACATATTAGCAATTGTTCTTTTATCTCTGTATTTGAACCCTAACTTTTTTAAAATGCTGAACATTTTATTCCAGTCTACGTTATCGAATGCCTTTTCTAGGTCTATAAACGCCAAGTATGTTGGTTTGTTTTTCTTTAATCTTCCTTCTACTATTAATCTGGGGCCTAAAATTGCTTCCCTTGTCCCTATACTTTTCCTGAAACCAAATTGGTCTTCTAACACTTCCTCCACTCTCCTCTCAATTCTTCTGTATAGAATTCTAGTTAAGATTTTTGATGCATGACTAGTTAAACTAATTGTTCTGTATTCTTCACATTTATCTGCCCCTGCTTTCTTTGGTATCATTACTATAACACTTTTTTTGAAGTCTGACGGAAATTCCCCTTTTTCATAAATATTACACACCAGTTTGTATAATCTATCAATCGCTTCCTCACCTGCACTGCGCAGTAATTCTACAGGTATTCCGTCTATTCCAGGAGCCTTTCTGCCATTTAAATCTTTTAATGCTCTCTTAAATTCAGATCTCAGTATTGTTTCTCCCATTTCATCCTCCTCAACTTCCTCTTCTTCCTCTATAACACCATTTTCTAATTCATTTCCTCCATATAACTCTTCAATATATTCCACCCATCTATCGACTTTACCTTTCGTATTATATATTGGTGTACCATCTTTGTTTAACACATTATTAGATTTTAATTTATGTACCCCAAAATTTTCCTTAACTTTCCTGTATGCTCCGTCTATTTTACCAATGTTCATTTCTCTTTCCACTTCTGAACACTTTTCTTTAATCCACTCTTCTTTCGCCGGTTTGCACTTCCTGTTTATAGCATTTCTTAATTGCAGATAGTTCCTTTTACTTTCTTCATCACTAGCATTCTTATATTTTCTACATTCATCCATCAGCTGCAATATATCGTCTGAAACCCAAGGTTTTCTACCAGTTCTCTTTATTCCGCCTAAGTTTGCTTTTGCTGATTTAAGAATTTCCTTTTTAACATTCTCCCATTCTTCTTCTACATTTTCTACCTTATCTTTTTTACTCAGACCTCTTGCGATGTCCTCCTCAAAAATCTTCTTTACCTCCTCTTCCTCAAGCTTCTCTAAATTCCACCAATTTGTCTGATACCTTTTCTTCAGGTTTTTAAACCCCAATCTACATTTCATTATCACCAAATTATGGTCGCTATCAATGTCTGCTCCAGGGTAAGTTTTGCAGTCAAAGAGTTGATTTCTAAATCTTTGCTTTACCATGATGTAATCTATCTGATACCTTGCAGTATTGCCTGGCTTTTTCCAAGTGTATATTCTTCTATTATGATTTTTAAATTGGGTGTTGGCAATTACTAAATTATACTTCGTGCAAAACTCTATAAGTCGGTCCCCTCTTTCATTCCTTTTGCCCAGCCCGTATTCACCCACTATATTTCCTTCCTTGCCTTTTCCAATGCTTGCATTCCAATCTCCAACTATTATTAAATTTTCATCTCCTTTTACGTGTTTAATTGCTTCATCAATCTCTTCGTATACACACTCTCCCTCATCATCATCATAGGCGCGTGTAGGCATATAGACGTTAGCAATCGTTGTTGGTTTAGGTTTTGATTTTATCCTTATTACAGTGACTCTATCACTATGCGTCTTGAAATACTCCACTCTCCTCCCTATCTTCTTGTTCATCACAAAACCTACTCCTGCCTGCCCATTATTTGACGCTGAGTTAATTACTCTAAAGTCCCCTGTCCAAAAGTCGCCTTCCTCTTCCCACCGAACCTCACTAATTCCTACTATATCCACCTTTACCCTATCCATTTCCCTTTTTAAATTTTCTACCCTACCAACCTTTTTTAAGCTTCTAACATTCCACGCTCCGACTCGTAGAATGTTATTTTTTACTTTTCTGGTGACCCCTTCCTTAGTAGTCCCCACCTGGAGATCCGAATGGGGGACTATTTTACCTCCGGAATATTTTACCAAGGAAGGCACCTCCATTATTATTATGTGAAAATTCAGAGAGCCACATTTTCTTGGAAAAAAAAAAAGCTGTAGTTTTCCATTGCTTTCAGCTGCGCAGTACTCAGAGGACTGAGTGATGTTGATATGGCCATTTAAGTCATTGTGACTCATGCCCCTAACAACTCCTGAAAGAGCTGCTGCCCTCTTTCAGGAATCATTCCTTAGTCTGGCTCTCAACAGATACCTCTCCGATATAGTTGCACCTTCGGTCCAGCTACTCTGTATCCCTGAGCACTCAAGCCCCCCACCAACGGCAAGGTCTCATGATTCATAGAGGAGGAATGGTAGTATGTCTAATAGGATTATACTATTTATTTATTCCTTTATAATCCATGCACCTGTTATCATTCATTCAAATGGAATTTACTAAACAAAACAAAAAAAAGATTGCACCAGTAAACCAACAAATTTTTTTAATTTATAATTAATTTTTACTTCCTTATAAAGGAAGTAAGTATTGTGATTGCGACAAATTTTGGTTTTCCGATTTCATCAGAAATATCCATCCATTCTGACCATCCCTGAATAAATTTTGACTAGTTTCAACATGACATCTGTACATATGTATCTTGCATAACTCAAAAACAATTAGACGTAGGATGTTGAAATTTTGGATTTAGGACTGTTGTAACACATAGTTGTGCACCTCCCCTTTTGATTGCAATTTACTGGACCAAAAGTGTCTAAAAACGCCCAAATTCCAAAAAATTTGGGTTTTGAATTTTTTATTAACTGCAGTAATATGCCCTCATTGAGAGCTTTCAATAATATATCATAAGTGATTCTTATTTTCATTGATTCTATAGTTATAGCCAAATAAAATTGTAATTAATGAAATATTTGTATCTTACAAGGGGAAGGCACATCAGTTTGAATCCGACTTCATATGTATATTTTTTTTTTAAATTTAAATATACTGATTTATTAATTATTAATCTCTGATTGTAAAAAAAGTTTTCCGATAAATAATAATTCAATAATAACAATAAAAAAAAGTATGAAAAAATCTGAAGTTATTAGTGAAATAAAATTGTATGTACTTTTCATTTTAATTGAACAATTTTGACAGAAGTTAATTATTATTAATAAATCAATACATTTAAATTTTTAAAAAAGTCAAAAAAAATATATGTCTATGAAGTTGGATTCAAACTGGTGTGTTCATGGTTATGAATCTGACACATTCTCACTTTCACCACATAACTAGTTGAGTGATGTGAAACAAAATTAATATGTAAACTAATATAAAAAATGCTGATACGGACACTACAAAAAAATATGATGCATGTTGTGTCCACCAAAATGCAATTGTGTACTTCCATTTTATTAAAGAATTGGAGGATTGTATCTCACTTTCAAATGAAATAAGTTTAAATGAAGTGCAGCAAAAAATTTGTATATGTAATTTTTTAATAGCCATACAAGGAAGTCATGTGGTGTCCACATCACATTTTTATGGATTGTATTGACATGAGATGATGAAAATGTTTCATATCTTTACTGAAATTGAATTCAGGACCAGCAAGATATTGATTGACCTCTACAAATTATTACAGTCATTTAAAAAAATTTTCATTTACATTATTTTAATTAACATACGTTCTTAATAAAGATGTTTTATTTTGTTCTAGGGACAATGTTAAAGGAATGGATCTCAATCGTAATTTCCCAGACTTCTTTCGACGAAATACAAGACCTGTTCAACCCGAAACTTATGCTGTAAAAAGATGGTTAAAAAATAATACATTTGTACTATCTGCTAGTTTGCATGGTGGCTCATTAGTTGCGAATTATCCTTTTGATAATACTCCAGAAGACAGTAAGTTTAATTTTACAAAGCATTTTACTGGTTTCTTTTATTGTTATTGATATTAAATTATAATATGATTTACTTTTGTAGATATCTATTATTGCATGACCATCATTATTGCAGGCATTTATCATAAATAATAATATTATTATATTGGTAAAAAATATCTGGAAGAACTTCTTTAACATTTTGATAACATAACACAATAGATTATTTTGTTCAAGCAGATGAATGTCTGAAGGTAAATTTTGAATGAAATACAAATTTTTAAATTTATGACTGACCTGTTGGCATAGGTGGTAGCATGCACTCACTTGTTACATCAAAGATCTGGATTACATTTCTGGAGAAGATCTGGAAAATCTGAAAATTTATCCCAGTTTAGTCCCTACTGACCTTAGCAAACCAAATTTATTAAGTACAGAGTTTAAAAACTCACTTCATAATAGTTTCAGTCACTCTTGTAGCAGCCTTTAGCAGTGATACTGTTATTTTCACCCTGCCATCATTTGATGTTATTGATGATGCAACTGGTGGTGTGTTTTCATGGTATACATGGATTACAGAACCATCCAGGTCTCTGTTTTCTATTCATTAGTGTAGAAGAAGCCCAATCTGAGACAGAATTACTTATCAGGGAAAACAAGGACCCTCCCAATCCTTCTATTACTACACTTACATCTTACCTTTTTAAGTAAAAATGGGTATATGATCTGTCATGCTGAAATACTGATTTCTTTTCCATTAATCTAGTATTACTATACCAAGAGTTTTTCAGTTAGGCCATTACTAATTATCCTGTACCCACACATTTATACTCTTACCATATAACAGTCAAGGAATTTTAATTCTATTCAAAAAAGATTTATTATCTTTCAGTATTATCTTCCTTTAAGCAAAAAGATCTGATATATTTTGTTATTTTCTTTGAAGAAATCAGAAATTGTATATAAAATATTCATTGAATAATTATAATAAAATATAACATACAGGAAGCTTAAAATCATAGATACTGAAGTATTACTGTCATTGTGCTAATTTGTAACATAATTACACTGACGTGAATTACAAGTAATCTTCATATGTGAGAAAAGGTTAGGTTTCTGACATTTTTTTCTCCTTTTTACTTCTTTTTTGTAACATTTACTACCTGTCTTTATGTATTATAATTTCTTGTAAATATATTATTAATTGTACCTATTGTATAATTATAGATTTAAGAGTTTAATTAATAAATAATTAGATGAATATTCTTCTTTTCTTATCTTTACCATTTCTTTCAAAATTTGTGATTTTTATTATTGATAATTTGAAATTAATTTTTTCATGAATTACTTTTCATTGATCTTTTTTTTATTTGTTTAATATAAAATCGTATATATTTCAGCATTTCTTTCAGGCTACCATTCACATCCTTATCATGTTTAAAAATCATAAGTTAAATAATGAAGATCTTTGTATGAAAATATATTACTATCATACTAATATTTTGTTATAATTATTAAAAACAAAATTGATCAATTTACTTTCTAACTATTATAGATGCAAAGGAGCTTCAAAAAGATCTTTTTAGGACTATTATGTATGTAAAGATCTTCTTGAAGAATATTTGAATGTATTTTTAAAAACATATACTTTCAATTTGTTTCTAAAAAGAGGATAATTTTTTTTTAAATGGTTTGAAAACTTTAAAACAATGAGTGGTGACATTGAAAAAATAGTTAATTTTATTTAAATTCACATTTAAATATTTAATCTTCAACTATTTAATACAATTTAAAATTTATTCATTTAAGGTCACATTTTTTTCAAATGTGATGTTATTTACAGTGTGTACTGCTACTCTATATTTTATTAATTTATTTTTTTTTCTAATCTAACTTGTGTAATTTTACACAGTCTGTTGAAGCAGATATTTCTGTGATCACTAAATGTGAGAAACAAAGAAATGAATAAATAGTTTTTAAATGTAATCATATTCTGTTCCTAGGATGTTACTTACTAGGCTATTTATTAACATTAAAGTATCAGTTATGCCTACATGTTGAATTTGTTATTATAATTTAGAAAATTGTTCCCAGGTTTTGAAATCTTCTTTTATTAAAAAAGTTCATTGACAACTTAAATACCTAGATATGCTTAATTAAAAAAACCAAGCAGATGTGTATGTATATTGTGTGTGTGTGTGTGTGTGTGTGTGTGTGTGTGTGTGTGTGTGTGTGTGTGTGTGTGTGTGTGTGTGTGTGTGTGTGTGTGTGTGTGTGTGTGTGTGTGTGTGTGTGTGTGTGTGTGTGTGTGTGTGTGTGTGTGTGTGTGTGTGTGTGTGTGTGTGTGTGTGTGTGTGTGTGTGTGTGTGTGTGTGTGTGTGTGTGTGTGTGTGTGTGTGTGTGTGTGTGTGTGTGTGTGTGTGTGTGTGTGTGTGTGTGTGTGTGTAATAAACTTTTACTGTACATAAATACCCAAAATGGACTGTTAAAATAAGCTGTTAAAAAACATTACAGCTTTTAGCAATACAGTTAAGTATATTACTGTTATTGATAAATCATTTTTATATAAAATTATTTAAATATTCTGTGAATATTCAGTTACTTTTACTTTGTTTTTATTTTTATGTAATCAGATAATAATAAATATTTGCAATATATAATCAAATTATATTACATTAGAATAGCACAGAATTACAATATGGTTTTTATAAAAAAAAATAAACTATTATTTTTTTATTAGCTAAGAACACAATTAGAGATTATTTTAAATAGCCCAAGTAAAACAAGATCTCTAACAATTTGAATTTTGAGTCCAATTTTCATGAAATAGGAAATATGTTCCTTTACATTTCAAAATTAGATTGTATGGGGAAAGCAATTGCCAAGCAGTATTTTCCATAAATGAAAAATATGGACATACCCCATTCATAAGTTTTTCTTTTTCATACATTTTTCATTTAAACAAAAAAACAAATTAAAAAGAAAGATATTGTATATTTTTCAGTAAAAAATATTTATAATTGTTTTAAGCTGGTTTTCAATGATGTACAGTTATCCTTCATAAGTGATACATTGCATACAAGAATTTAATTTTTCCAGAATAAAATCACAGTTTTTTTTTGTGATTTTTCAAATATAAATAAATTGGTTATTAATTTTTATCTCTACAAATTTAACTCTTGGTCTTACGCATGAAAAAATGGGGTTTAAAATCTTTATAAGAAATAAATTAATGACTTATTTTTTAAAATAAAGAAAACGTGGAATATGTTTCCAGAGAGTATAATATAAACTTAATTGATTTCACTTTTGGACAGACAGAGTGCATATTTACACAAAATGTAGAAAACACATTAAAGTACTACACACATCAACAGAATAAACCTTTGCAATCCCATTGTAGAAACTAATTACATATGCAGAGATATAAACAACATGTAAATTATATTCATAACACATAAAAACCTGGAAACGATTTGAAACTTACAATACTCTAAATTTTAAAACATAATAAATAAACAAATATAACAAACCAAATGTGCTATTTGACCACATGATAAAGAACTTTTCTGACTACTTCAGGATGAGCACTGTTAACAACTGTGCCATCTGCAACACTGTTGAGAAAGGAACTGCATTATAATTCTATACTTCACATTTCAGAAGAAAATTTCCAGGTATCAAAAAGTGAGTCATAATTAATTTATAATTACTGTAATTTCAATGAACAGCATGATGAAATGTAATAAAGCATTAAAATTATTGAACTTGCTTTCAAAATAATGAAATTTTATTTTCCAGAGGACTTTTTGAAGCTAAATAGCTGCGTGCACCTTCTTCACTGGATATCCCAGTGGTGCATTTGTTAATTCCATCCATTTTAAAGTTGTCAGGAAACCCTTTAAGTAAATAATTAAATAATGTTTTCAATCTACGCTATGTTATTTGTTTAATATGTTGCTTTTATCAGAATTTTATATGTTCATAAATTTCATATTGTTCAAGTGTCTGAGACCTTTGTTTTTAGATGCTATATGTTAAAATTTGCAGTTACTCAAATTAACACAGAATTTACAAGTAACATTACAAAATAGCAAGTAACATTTACAGGCACTACAAACTGTAACAGATTCAGATTTTTCAAATCACCTCATGGAAACAGGACACACACTTAAAGACATTAAGCACAACAGGATTAAGCAGCTAGAGAAATGTTAAAGCAGTGATCACAGTTTATAAATCAATAAGGTCCATAATGTTCATTTAAGTGACTAGTAAAAATATGAGTCATATTACAACATAATAATTTATGATGTTTTCTTTTTCATCTTATTTTCCCAAACTGACTATTTATTTAATGATAAACTAGGGTTTCATATTCTTTCAATTGCTTCACTGACATAGCTTTTAAAGGTTGTCTTTATGAATAAATTCTCTAATTAGCTACAAACAATTTATCCTCTCTAATTCAATTATGGACTATGCTTGTTAATATTTTAAACATTTTATGTGTTTTACAATAAGTTTGATTTTTTTCCAGCACATTTTATTCTCTTGAAAAAGTAAAAGAATTCAATGAAATTATTCATTTACTAAATTTATGGAGATATGCTTTTTAGAAGATCTTTTCAGAGTTTATTCAGCTACCATACTTGTCTGTTAGATTCATAAGGATAATTTTTTTCAAACTTAGCATGTTTACAATTTTAATATTATTTAAGAATATTAAGTCCATATAAAATTGTAGTTAGCATCTTGTATTTCTCTGCTGAGTAGAAACAACGTTTAAGTAGCATTATTTCTCAACAGGTATGTTGCTTAACATTACTTTTCCCAGTATTTCTCATTGCTATAATTAAAGTTAAGTACCTGAAGTACAAGAGGCACTAGTCAGACTTTCTTTCTCTGAGAGTAATGATGTTCAATGTCCCTGTGGTGAACAGAATGATGATATAACTTATGAAATTGAACTTCTCTTGCATTTCAGTTACTCAGTATGCTGATGTCTAACAATCTGTTTAAGTCAGTGAAGAAAATAACTGGAAACCAATTCTTTCCTCATTTTCCTCAGTAAGCCTAACATTAGATTTTTGTTCTCTTAAGAAAAGTCAGTTTCAGGACTAACTTGTATTTCATAACAAATTGCCCATAATGTTTTTTGTTTTAGCATCTATCATACACACTGGGTGTCTGAAAAAGAACTCCATGGTTCTAAATTAAATCTATTTTATTAGATTTAGAATTACAATTGTACAAGTATGTGTTTTATTACATGAAAGTACAAAATTTAAAGATTTATTTTATTTCTTACTATAACTCAATATGAGTACCTTTTACTACCCTGCAGACATCAAACCAATAATCCTCCTTTTTTCATGCTCTGGAGAGCTTGTAGGCAGAAATCGCTTTCATGGTTGCTGTTGTTCTTTAGCATAGGTGGTCAAGTGACTGAATTTTTTCTTGGTATACAAAGTTGTTTATGTACTCCCAAAAGAAGTAATTCATTGGCATCAAATCAAGACTTTGTGGTGGCCAAATGATGGGGTTTTCTCTCCCTATCAAGCCTTCTGAGAATCTGTCATTGAGTGCAGTCTACACAAGTTCTACATGATGTGGAGGGGCTCAATCCTGTGGGAAAATTAGACCCTCCATATTTTCAATGTGCAGAAACACAAATTTCTCTAATAAGTATACTATGCCTGTAATAGTATGCTCATAAAAAAATTCACGTCCAAAAATTCATTATGCATGATACTACACCAGACATTCACTTTCAGACAACTGAGGACAAATTCCACTCGTTCATGTAGATTTTCTGAGCCAAATATCTGGTGCTTCACCAATCCATTATTATGAAATGTTACTTCATCAGAAGATAAAATGTGATGCAGGTAGTTTTCATCAGCAGAAATAAACTCTAATATGGTTGTTACAGATTGAACTCTTTGTGGCTTATCATTAGGTTTAATTGTTTAATTTCATAGAGTAGCCGCCGTTTATAACCATGAGGTTTCAATCGCTTGGAAACATCATGGTCAGTACTTTAAGGAATGTTTAGATGGCAACACTTCAAACTGAATGTTTTGAAGTTAGTTGAAAAGACAGTCAAATTCTTTCTGTTTTTAGCATTTATTTTAGGCCTACCTGGTGAGTGTCTTTTCAAACCACTTTTGGTTTCCAAAAACTGTTCACACTACTTGCTTTTATCACTCAAATATTGTCTATGATAGACTCCTATACAATTTATTTGTACAATGGTACAATGGTCAACGATTTTATTTCTGCGAATCTGTACACACACAGTAGAAACACAGTTCTAAAGCATGAAGCTTGGACTCATAACAGCTTGGTCTGTGCAACAGTCTAACACAGCTGCTGTGTAATGGAAAATGTGTAAATTAAAACTTGGTGCTTCAAGATTACACATAAAACGCTATTGAGTGCTGCAGAATAAAACACTTCATTCTTTAAGTCTCAGAGTTTTTTTTTTTTGGACACTCAGTACATTACACATACAAAGTCTTTGTCTAATGTCCATTTTTCATACTGTTAGAAACATGATTTAGTTACAAACTAAATCATGTTTCTAATAGTATGAAAATAAATATTCTAATTAATCTGTCAACAACATAGATTAAATATATTACATCAATTGACTCCATACTAAAATAATATCCTAATTAACTCAAAATACACATCATTAACAGTAATGTCACAATACCATCAACAAATGAGCTAAATAAGAATTCTAAAAAAAAGAACTTGTAGAAACATATTTATATAAATTTAAAAAGTAAATCATAGTTTTTTTTTTCAAAAGTTAAACACATTTCATTATGACATTCACTGAATTCAACGTCTTAGAAATAAAAAGAATTATGAAAACTAAAAAATGATCTTCCTAATTACTTATACACTTTCATTTAATGTCAAAGGATTTTTTTTTGTTGTACTACAAAATATAATGTATTTTCAATGTTCTACAGATTAGTATCAAAAAAATACCAGTAATTACTACAAATTTTTGAATAATTTTTTGTACAGTGTCTTAAATATATTTGAGATATGTAAAAAATAAAATGAAAAGGTTTTTAACTTAATTAAACCATCTATTAAATAATGGTCTATTGCATCTAAGTTATAAGATGCCGATTTAAAAACTTTTTAATCGCACAAAACTTATTTAATTTTTTTGTTTAAATTATTTTACATATAAATAAATTACTAATTCTTTATTATTATTAAAAAAAAACTAATAACATAATTTGAAATAGACCTATATATTCTCCACAGTATGGGCTCCTCTCTACAAAGTTCTTAATGATGCTAATTCTTCAGAGGAAGTCATTATGTTGTGGAAGAAACTACCTCATGGTTTGTAAAGTAAATTCGTATAATAATATATAAAATGAATTGTAGCACTAATAGAGCACTAATCATTAATTATTAGAATATTAATAATAATATTGGTAATGAAGCTTTGTTTGGTACTTACTTCATTTAACATTTTCAATGCAGCTGGTTCAATATTAGTTGATTAATGCTTAAACTTTCCAATGGTTTTATTATTTACTAAAGAAAATTAATTATTTTTACAGAAATTAGAACTTCAATCAAACATTTACAAATATCCTCTAAATTCCAAGTAACTGTTTTTTTCATAACCATTTAATAAAATTAAGATTTACAGAATTTTTTTTCATGAAGGTTGATATTGAAAGTAAACAAAAATGATTACATTTAAGACAAAACGGTGATTAGCAATAACATAACAAAAGATTTTTTTGTTATCATATTATTATTTCATGTATATTTACGATTGATCTCACTCGCTATAATCACAGTGGTAATCAATAACAATACTACTAATGGTAAACTCACTTCATTTTAAATATTTTGGCACAAATAAAAGTTTGATTTGTTGTAGTAATAAATTATGTTATGGTTCAATTAATTGGTAATAATTTGTTTTCTACAATCTCAACTTCATGAATAATAAACTTTTTTTGTATTTTGTTTCATCTTATTAATACAATTTAAAAGTTATGAATGAAATTTTTTTTTCTAGAACTCAGTTTTATTTGCTTTTATATGCATTTTATATCACTTTATCTTATCTGAGCTTATAGTATTTTACACTATTTTCTCTCCCTGGATAACAATAGCTAATTTTTTTCCAGACACATTATGTATAAAAAAAATTAATGTTCTTACCATATAACTGTTAAATCTGCCTTACTATACTGAATTATTACTATACTAATGAATTTTTACCATACTTAAATTGTTGGTAAGTGTACATTACATGAAATAATAAGTATGTATAAAATATGTACAGTATTATACATGTTATTTTATATTAATTACTACTGTATTGGAAGTAACACAATTTATATTTTCTTATTCATGATTAAAATTGGAATAAATTATTGTAACCTATAAAAAAAGAATTTTACTTAAATATTGTGCTTTTTTCTTTGCATAAGATATTGTTTCTTACTAGGATTTTTGTTTTAATATGAATTATTTCAACATGAAAATACTCTATTTTAATTGTATTTTATACATTTATATGTTTTTAATTTTATTTAGATTTAGTTATTATGTGATATGCTAATTTTTTTTTTAATTTCCTTACTCGTGCACAGCACATGCAATTTTTTTTAAAATCTCAAAACTGAAAAAGTTACTTGGAAAAAATTTATTATAAATAACTATTTTTATCTGTGTCCACATATACACTGCATGTTTAAAATTATAGTTGCATGAAAAAATTTGCTTTGGCTTTTATATGATGAACATTTAAAGAAATACTTAAATTTTTTTTGTCATATTTTTTAGTAATGTTGTCTTTTACATGTCTGTAATATTTATAATTTTTTTTACTTTTTTCAGGGTATAAAAAAATAAATTCAAAGATTCTCTACACATCGTGTTGTGTTTAATTGCAAGCCCTATGTTTGACAAACTGTTCTGTACAATTCATGCCATATAATAATTATATCCATAAATATAAATTGCAATAAATCAATTTTTTAACATTTTGTTTGTTATTCTCACTGAATTTATCATCCAACTAATCTTGATTAAAATTGTAAAAGCTTTTTTTCAGATAAAGATGAAAATCGTTAAATTGGTTTATCTAAATATTCTAATTCTATGATAAATCACGTACAATAAAATATGAAAGAGCTTTCTTTTGTTATAATAATGTTTAGTTAAAAAAGTCCTTTATACAAGCCATTTACCAGACTTTCCTGGGTTGTGTCTAATCTATTTAAAATAGAGGTGTGTCGTAATCAAATATACTTCTAATCAGATGAATTTTAAATCATAGTAACCTTGCCTTACCAAGTATCATATCACAGCTAGGCAGTGAACTGGTCATTCGATATATTTTGAAATTTATGATCAATTTATCATAATTTATATGGAGTTATCTAACAGTTATAGGATAATTAACAACAAAATAAGCAACATGGCAGACTGTACCTCTTAATCTTTATAATCAAGAAGTATGGATATCATTAACCAAAAAACTAAACATGATATAAGTTTTGAAAAGTTATTCAAAGTGTTACCAAGAGTAAGTTTTTGCTGAAATAATATACAAAAGAGAAACAGCAAAAATTAATTTAATAGAAATGGTGTGCATTATAATTATACCAAAAGAGATTTATTTCCATATACTTTTATCTTTTTATGTTCTCATCTAGTTTACTTTCATAAATTTTTTAAATCATCATAATTTTGTCATAATTTTTTTTTTAAACCATCCAAGAATAATGGTAATTTCAAAAGGAATATTATAAATTAAGAATCTTTATGTCATAATTCCAATTGTAACATAAAAATTATATCACAATTGGAATTGATATCTTAGCAATCCTTATGATTTTTTTGACATGTTTATATCTTCATTTCAGACCAAATGAGAGGCAAAAAAATTTTTTTTTCCATTAAGTTTTTGAAATTAACTACTTGGTTTTTATTGTTTTATACAATTTATTATCCTCCTCAATTCTTCTATTTGTTTCTCAGTGCTATACATTTGTTTTCCATTTTACATATTATTTCTTTATTCCTCTAGTATTTTGTTTCACTTCCATTCTGAATTTCCTTATCTTTTATCTAATAATGTATTGTATAAAGAATTGTATCCAGTGTTATTAACTAAAAAGTATTTTTCTTATTCACTTCTCTTTTGAACACTTTCATTTTTATTTTTAGTTATTTTCTTCTTGATTTTTTTAAATTTTCTTTTATGAATAGAAGCATAATTTTTTTTATAGTACATTATAAAAAAATTAAGTAAAAATTAGTTGTTTTTCTTTTTTATTTCATTGCATATACTTTTATTAACATTGCTTTCTTGCAGTAGGTGTGTTATCTCCGCCCGCATCACCAACTCCTGATGATGATGTATTTCATTATTTAGCCACACTTTATGCAAGAATTCATCCTACAATGCATCTAGGTATACCATGCAAAGAAGGTTCAAAATCATTTAAAGATGGAGCTGTTAATGGTGCATCATGGTATCCTTTAACAGGTACTCTTTATTTTAAGTTTTTAAATTATGTTTAAGAAATAATTATTATTAAGTAAGAATACATGAATGCAAAAATAAAAACTAGGCATAAAAAATAAAATTACCTCAAAATACTAATTAAGATTATTCTATTATCAACTGGGCCACAATGTATATTTGGTTAAAATTGACAAGTTTAGGTTTTTACCATGATTAACACTATATATTTTTGTCTGATTCGTAACATGAATATAAATGAGGATAAAAAAATTAATTAAATTTAAGAACTAGTAAATAAATTTATCCTTGAAAATAGATGATTTCATAATCTCCTTCAGTATTGACCAGTTTCCATACAAAACTCAATAGATTATTAATTAGAGTATTATCATGAATCACAGTTAATAATCTGTTATACATCATAATACTTACCTTTATATCAGATAGCAGCCCCTTCCAAAGTTAATTTGACTGACATTACAAAAAAAAACCACACAAACACATAAAAGAAAAAACAATCCACTGATTTTTTTTCTTGATGTCAGTTTCAATACTTTTCTCTCTTGAGTTGATCAGTGGGTCCTAGAGATTTCAGGATCCTATAAGTCTCCAAGAGTTCTACAAATACTACAGTTTCTGTGACATAAGTAGTAAATAAATATTTTCACTAAAATTATTTCCTTTAATGGAAATTTTATTTTCTCATTTCATTTTTTATAGGTGATTCATGAAGTAATAATTTTATGAAAGTAGTGAGCAGCTTTTGCTTAGATAATTTTAATTTTATACCTTTCCTTTAAAACTTGTTGGTTAAACTATTTGTGTAGAGTCTAAATTTTTGTAATTGCAATTCCAGTTTTTAAATATTTTACAATCTAAACTATTAAAGTAATATCAACTAAAGAAGTGGAAATTTTTCACAAACATAATTTGTTTCATTTCTTAATAATTTTGTTTGTTAATATCAGTCATTCTATCCCATTAAGGCTTCATGTCCATTCCTTATAATCCAATTTCAATAATCATAATAAATAACTGGAAATTCTCTACTTTTTGTAAATTACTTTTTTAACTTTATTTTAAGTTTAATTTGATTTAAGGTAAATTAATACATCTATAAATATAAAAACATAATGTATCCACAAAAATTAACATAAAAATCACATTGCATGATAATTGCTGAACTATAAAAAATTTATAATTTAATTGAATCTATTTTCCCAAATGTTTATCAAATATTTCAACAAACTTTACTTTATTATTTAATTTTCTGCTGGTGTTTTGATTAAATGAAATTTGTTCTAAATATTAACATGAAAGTAAAAATACTAAAGAAATTCCCAACAGAATTAACATATTATATTTTAACATAAAAAGGCATAATAAATTTGAGTAAAATAGGAAGAAAAATTATAAAGTGAACATGTAGTAAATATATGACATAGTCAGGTAACAATTTGTACAGCTTCAAGCTGAACAAAAAAAAAAATTATTTCACCCATTTAAAGAATATAATTTAAATTATATTCGACAGTGGAAAAATTCATAAATAAAGAATTTCAACACTTATTGGAAATTCCATCTATTGTATTCACGCGTTAATAATTTTTCACCACTGAAATCACATTTAAAGCAAATTTTACTAGTTATATTTTATTACCTACTGAAGATAAAAAGGTTTATATAATTTAATCTCACTGATATGTATTAACATTTTTTTATGTGTTTATCACAGGTGGCATGCAAGATTTTAATTATGTTCAACATGGTTGTATGGAAATAACACTTGAAATATCTTGCTGTAGATACCCTTTAGCAAAAGATTTAAAACAAATTTGGGAGGAAAATCGAAAGGTAAACTGTTAGAATAGTTCATATGATTATATCATTAAAAAATATCAGTTTAATGAAAGCCATGACATTAAATTCTGTTTATTTTAAATCGCTATAATGCTGTAAAATTACTACTGATAGTATGTAGTAAAAAGGTCCTTTATATTCAAAATATCTCATGTAGAAACAGAAAGGGTTTTAAATAAAGGTAGGATTGAAAATAAAGAAAAAACTTTATAATAAACATGGCTTCAGAAGTTATTTGTTTTCAAGTTCAAGGTTGTGAAAAATCTTGCCTAATTTCTGCTCCAAGGGTAAAATGAAGCTATATTGAAATTCTTGGATCTTAAATTTGATGTTTTCTTATGGTTTTTTACCTGAAATATTGAATAAAATAGGTCCTGAAACTGTATCTCCAGTCATTTTTGAGAAAATTATTGTAAGACACAAAATTTTTATGTTTTGCATAACATAATTTTAAAACATTTTATATGCAATAACTTTGTTAAACTGCCAGTAAAAAAATAAAATTCTGCAACAAAATTTGTAGAAAGTTTAATTCTGAGAAAATTTATGTAAATGATATCAGTTAAAAATGAATATTTTGAGAAATTTGGCGTTTATTTTTTAAAAAAAACAAAATATAGTAGAAAAATTAAAATGTATTAAAATTGTAAAATGAAAAAATAATCATTTCAATCTTGGAAAATATCTAGAAACAAAATTAATAAATAAAAAGAATTACAATGTTATGATCACAAAAATTGTTCAAAGTACGCTTTACTATTTGTACAACATTCTGCTCAATTTAAAATTCCTTGGGTGGCTCTTAATATAAGGATTATTTTGTATAATTTCAACTGGATTAAAAATTCTTGTCACTAATTCTTCTTTTCTAGTTACTTTTTGTTATTCTACTAACAGTTTTATAAAATCCCAGAGATAGCATCCCATAGACTTAAAGGTATCCCATTGGCTTTAGGTCAGATGACCTAGAAGGCCAACTAATTGGTCTGCCTCGTCCATTCCTGTTGTTCATAAATATTATACTCAAATAATTCCTAACTTCTTAACAAAAATGAGGATGAGCTCCATTATAAGTAAGTTAAATCACAAATATAGTCTTTTACATATTTTGTTTTGTTGACAAAAAATAATTATGGATAAACTATGTATAGCAGCAATGTGTATAAATAAAGACAAAGGTAAAAAAGAAAATATGGGGATGTAAACAATAATGGGAATTTTGTGGTGGGAAAGGAGAAAAGGAAGTTGTTATTTTAACTCACCAGTGTCTCTGACGTAAAAATATAACTGGTTTAAAATAATTTAAAAGAAATATTCCATTATTGTTATATCGTAAAAATGGGAAATTTTTATCTTTGATACTGATAAACAATTTTTTTTCTAAAAATAGCAATAATTCACTATTTTTTAGAATAGAAATATAGAAATAGAATAGAAATATAGAATAGAAATATAAAACATAGAATTCACTATGTTTTTTTTTGTGTTTTAGCCTCTACTAACATTCATAAGTCAAGCACACAGAGGAGTCAAAGGAATTGTTAGAACTAGAGATGGCCAGCCTGTTCCACACGCTTCAATAAAAGTAATTGGTCGCAATATGTCTTTTAATACATCAATAAATGGTGAATTTTGGAGAGTTCTTCTTCCTGGAAACTATCTTTTACAGGTAAATAAAAATTTAACTGTTTTTCTTTTTTTTGTTCAATATCTTCATGAAAATAGATTATATATATATATATATATATACATATATATATATATATATATATATACATATATATATATATATATGTATATAGATAGATAGATAAATAGATAGTGAAAATTTGTATGTAGATTATACGAGGGTTATTTTTTTCAAGGTCCGATCGGTCGCGAAATAAAAACCCGCACAAAAATCGGATGAACCTTTGCGCATATGTGTTGCGCAGCGTTTCTAGTATGGCCTTCAATCACGCCGCGTCACTTCGTTTAGTTCTGAACACGCAGCTAGCACGTAAACATGTCTAAAACAATAGCATCTCCCGCCAAGTGTGAAGTGCGTGCGGTAATTCGATTTCTTCAGGCTGAGGGGTGTAATGCAGCTGAAATTCCGAATAAGTAATGTGTACGGTGAAACTTCAATGAGTGACAGCAAAGTGCGACAATGGTGCAGGAACTTTAAAGCAGGACGTGCAGATGTTCATGATGCAGGCGGTCAGGGAGGAAACGGGTGTCAACCGATGATCTCGTTGAGCGAGTGGATGAGGCAATTCGAGAAAATCGTCGGTTCACAATTTCTGTATTGAGTGATTCGTTTCCTGAAATTTCAAGGTCAGCTCTCTACATCATTGGAGTGAGAGACTTCAGTACAACAAATTGTGTGCGAGATGGGTTCTCAAGATGCTGTCCGACCATCACAAAACAATGAGAATGAACGCCTCTCTAACGTTTCTCCAGCGCTACCACAATGAAGGAGAAGATTTTTTGAACAAAATTGTCACAGGGGACGAGACGTGGATCCATTTCGAAACTGAAGAAACAAAAGAACAATCCAAACAGTGGATGCATTCTCATTCTCCCAGTAAACCAAAGAAGTTCAAGCGAACCTTCTCCAACAGAAAGTGTATGGCTACTGTGTTCTGGGACCGGAATGGAGTTCTCTTGGTGGAATTCATGGAACGAGGCACGACCATCACTGCAGCCTCATACTGCGTGACTCTTCAACGTCTACGAAGGACAATTCAGAATAAGCGGAGAGAAATGTTGTCATCAGGCATTGTCTTTCTCCATGACAATGCTCGGCCGCACACTGCAGCTGTAACAAAGAAGCTCCTGCAGCGTTTTCGCTGGGAAGTGTTTGATCACCCACCATACAGTCCGGACTTGGCTCATCCGATTTTCACCTCTTTGCTCACATGAAACGCTGGCTAGGAGGACAACATTTTGGCACAAACATTGAGCTGCAGACCAGCGTAGAAACATGGCTGAAAACACAGGTGGCTCTGTTCTATGACGAGGGTATTGGAAAGTTGGTACCATGCTACGACAAATGTCTAAATCGGATTGGCGACTATGTAGAGAAATAGCGTAACTGTGTAAGCACTTGTTACAAATAAAAAAAAAATTATTTTCACTGTTGTTTTAATTTTTAACCGATCGGACCTTGATAAAAAAATAACCCTCGTATATTAATTAATTAATGCATATGAGTTGTAGACTCCTTATTTTCATTAGCAAATTCATTAGTTACTGTTTATGACTAATCTGATTCATGAATGTTTATGAATTGCAAAATAATATTGTACATGTTATATACTGTAAATTGTTTATATGGTATGGAAAAGCTGTCAGCTCCTCTCTTACAAGATCTTTTACCTTAAAGAACAAATAAATGTTATGTTATAATGCAAAGTTAGACCTGAGAAAATCGATATAATATCCACTCACATAGCATAAAATTTTTTCAGATAATTTTATTTGATTTTTAGAAGCAATAATTTTTTTTACTTTTTGGTGGATAATAAAATTTAATCTTATTGAAAACTAAATCTTTGTATGTAAATACAAATTAAGAGAAACTCTTTTAATCCATCCATCTTTGCTCTGTTGCCTTATGGTTTGAAGTCCAACCACGTCTAGTTGATACTTTATTCTTACATCATTTGAAGTGCAACGACATCTAGTTCATAATTTATACACAGATCACTAATGATCTCAATTTTCCCTGTTGTTTTGTTTCTTATTGGTTAATTTTATGATAAATTCTTGATTTGTTTGTAATATTTAGTTTCTGTTCCTTTTCCTACTTAATCTATCCATCCAAGCACATATATTTTTTCTAATTTACTATTAGGTAGATTTCATAAGAAAACTACTATATTAATGGGTACCATGATTCGACTTCCGGAAAATTTTGACATATCTTCACGTTTCACATCCCCCAGATCCCAAAACCACCGTTAGCTCAAACATTTGTATATACATTTATATATAAATATATATATTTCACTTTCCTGTGGACACGATAACTGCCGTAATTTTGCGCCAATCACTTTCAAATTGTTCCTTAAAAATAACTCGTCCCAAAATCTCGGTCGAGTTCGTTAACGGCCGAAATCAGATCATCGGGGTGGAAATGGAGAGACGTTTTCTAAAAAATAAAATATTGCTATAACATTCTTATTAAATAAAAAATATCAAATTCGTTTAAGGTTCCTACTATTCTTTGGATAAGGGCCAACTTATCCAAAGAAAATGGAAACTTATCTAAGTAAATTTTTTTATATCACCAACCATTGACCCACGGGGGTGGAAAAAATGGGGTTTCGAAGACAAAAAAAATCATACCTCCGTAATAGGCACAGTATCAAATCAGTTTAAAGTGGTCGTTAGTCCTCTAAACATTACCTAAAACCTTTGTCTGAAACAATTTTTGATATGACTAACTCTTATGGCAATGGATGACCAAAGTTTTGCTGAAATTGTAAAAAGATGGGCTTGTCATATTGAAACTTTTTTTCATATGCAACCATTGCCACATTCTTAATTTTAAGTGGAAATCTTTTTTATCCCCTACTTAGCACCAGCAAAATCTACCTCCGCCTTCCAACGTACCGAAAGGGATTTTTTTTTATGGTATTAAGTTAAACGAGAGATTAAGTAATTTTTCTTCAAGGTTTTCTTCCTTTACTCTCTATCACAAAATTCCTATGTGCAAGATAGTAATTAGAAAAAATACTTTAAATAACTATTTTTTTTCCTATTCTGGTGATACTCTGATTATTCTGCTTGTAATTTTATATTTTACATGATTTTTAAGCTTCTTTCTGTTTTATGGATTGTCACTGGTCATTACAGAACCACATTTAATTGTTAATTTCCAACTCTCCTTTAATTTCAAGTTGTGATGTTTGTTTCTCTCTTCTGACCTTTTCTTATTGCTACACTCTGTTTCCTTTCTGGATCCCTTCATAGTCTTGTATTTTTTCCTGAATATATTTCTGTACAGTATGTCTTTATATTTTATACGCATAATTCTGATATTTTCTTTGATATGTTTGAACTACTCGTTGTTGGTTTTGCTTCCATTACATTTGTCAAAAATCCTCTTGGTCAGTCTGTTAGGACTCATCCTTGTTAAATATCTACATAAGATTGGTTTTCGTTTTCATATGGCATTTATGAGTCTGTCTGCAATGAGGCAGAGTTCACTGTTCTTCTGCTTTTTCTATCCTTCACCTGTTTACAACCATATATCCATATATCTTTCCAGAATCCTTCTCTCACTAATTTCTAATTCTCCCTGATTTAGTGTTATGCATTCTGCACCACACAAAACTTCAGATTGAAAGATATAATGCCTAATTTAAGCTTCTTTAACATAATATATTTAATTTTTTGTTTTAAATAAACTGTATTAATTTACTGTTTGTTATTTAGGTTGAAGCAGATGGTTTTAATCAAAAAATAACACCATTTGAAGTACCTAAAGTTGATAATGAAATGAAACCTGTTCATGTTCGCCTTGATTTAATATTAGAACCTACAGTAGAAAATTCAACTTCAGGAACTGAAACGGTCCGTCAGTATAATTCTAGTGATATAAAAATACCTGATTCAACATTAACAACTTCATCACCAACATTATTAGCTTCTATTTTAACATTATCTAATAACTCTTATTTGGTGGCGGTAAATCAAAATAATATAATGAACAAGATCGAACCAAACCATAAATTTTCATCAAAAAATTCAAGCTATGATATACATGTGGTGGAGGTCAAAAGTAAAAATAATGAAAGTAATATTATTACTGCAGAAGCTAGTAAATCTAACGCTCCTTATCATGGTTTACATCAAGTAATGACTGTATCATTGTTTGTGGTGTTGGCAATCTTGGTGAAAGATTAACTTTAATATGTTTGTGTAATAATTATAACTGTAGTTGTAAATAAATAGAAAAAGTTCCTTGCCATGTCTTTCTTATATTTTTGATTTGTTTTTTATTTCTTCATGTTTAGTTAATACCATATATTTATATCCATTATTTCAGTAGATGCGCTTACTATTGAACTAATTTATTTTTAAAATTTCTATTTACCTTGATTCTGTTCAGTGTATTTCTGGATTAAAGTGATCAGGTTTTTTTTGTTCTGTTCTTGAATTGTAATACACTTTCTCTTATTATGATATGATAAAATCCATTATAAATATCCAGATATTACAATACAAATATCTAGATATTTGTATTATAAATATCCAGATATTACAATACAAATATCTAGATATTTGTATGAAGCATATATTCACAAAACCATTTAAAATATTAACAGAAAACATTATGAAAATAAATACATTTAAGTTAAATAGTTTTTTAACAGCTTTAATTTATTTTTAATTAGTAATTATACATTTCAATAGTGTTACTAAAACATGCCATAATATGTATTCATTTATTGTACAGCAGAGGTACATGCTACTACTTAAACAAGAAATATAATTTATTAATTTACCTAGTTATGTAATTCTAGATTACCTAGATTTTAATTTATTAAAATGTCTTTATTCCAGAGAAAGAGGGGTTTACTACTGTATTGAAAGCAAATTTTATAATCAGAAAAAAATTTTTAACTAGTGATGGTATTACGTTTTGCAATGTTGATCAATATAATTTTGGATTATATTTATTGATATAAAAGATACTGGTAATTTTAAAGATTTGTAAGTAAATTGCTCTTAAAGAAATCCTTTTCTAAGCCAACACTCAGAATGATCCTCAAGCATTTTGTTTAAAAATGAACTTAGAAATACCTATATTTGTCTGATAAATATTCTATTTTATCTTCTTAACATTATAGTAAGCATTTGATCTTTGGAAAGAGGAAAAGCAGAAGGAAACAAGATCTTCTAAACAATGATATTTTATCTATAAAATGTCTTGCTTAATAAAAAATTGATAAGTCAAAAGAGAGATGTTATCATGGTGGAGTGGCCATTCACTACTTATTTAATACTGGTCTTTGGTGATAAAATACATCCCTCATATGTCTTCAAACTTGTCAGTAGTACCCCATTGTTGATTATACTGATGGATTATATTCATAATGCATGTTGCTCTTAAGATAATTTTTAAAAAAATTGCAATGAGTATGATCTTGACAATATTGTGGGACTGCAATTTTTTATATGGGAAGGTTGCAGTTTTCCATTCTAAAGGCTGGAAAATAGAATCACAGGTATGATAGCATTCAGAAAATTTTCATAACTTTAAGTATTCAAGCAGGTAATGGGTAGAAGTCCATTTTTTCTTTATCACAAACTTTGGCTTTGCACAAATTTGGCTGACATATCTCATACCCACTTCACCATAATTAACTGAAAGTTTTGTTAATTCTTCCAATAACTCATGTTTAGTGATTTGATAATTTCTCAGCATACTAGCTGCATGGATACTCAATTTTTCTGTTAATTTTTTTTTTCTGTTCATCATTCTCACAACTTTCACACCCTTCTTTGAAAGATTCATAACATTTATAAACTTGAGAACAAACTCAATTAATCCTTCCTGCGGGCTCTTTGTAGCTTAAGTTTATGAATATTTCAACAAAACCTGATGCAAAATTCATTGCTAATCTCTTTCAGATATATCACCAATTCATATATAACCTTTTACAATAATCAAACCTTTCTTGTTATTGTTTTAAAAGTACCCATGCAGTTACAAAATGTAATATGAAATAATTAACAACAATTTTAATGATGCTTAATTGATGGACATTTTAAGTTAAAATACATTTTAACTTATAATGTTAGTTTAAAATGTAAGTTAAAATACATTTTAACTTAAAATGTATTTATTTTCATTAATGTCTTCTGCTAATCTTCTAATTGGTTTTGTGAATATATTCTTCATACAGATATCTAGATATTTGTATTGTAATATCTGGATATTTATAATGGATTTTATCATATCATAATAAGAGAAAGTGTATTACAATTCAAGAACAGAACAAAAAAAAAGTAATTTAATTGAAAGATTTTTCTATTCATGTTAATATTGCATGAAATGATTATTTTTAGGGAAAACAAAATTAAATTATAAAATTATCATTACACAATATCAGTTTTACTGATTTCATATTCCACAGTGATTCCAGTGCTGATGATGTTTTTTTTTCAATTTGGAAGAAATATATCTTGAACGTAATGAAATAATGTAAAAAGTAGAATTGGAAAACCTCAGAAGTTATAACCTAAACTGGACTCACAGCATAAAAATAATCATAGTGCTAGAAAATGGTGAAACCTAAATTATGCACAGTTGAAGATATTTGTGTAAGTAAAAACTAACAGTGTTTAAAAATTTGGTTCAGGTGAAGATAGCTAGTTAACTACCCAAATTTTTACGAGATAGTTCCTTAAAAAGTTTATCATTCTTTTTAACCTTCCCATTTTTACCAAAAATAAGTATCATAAGACTGCCACACTGACTTCACCTGCAGTTATATACCAACTCTGGTTTTCAGTGGGTTCTTAATAATAAGCTTCCTTATTATTTGGTATCTTGATATCAATACCAGTATGTCCCAGAACCCTCCTTCTTATCAGGGAAGAGTAACTGTTGGCAGAGTAACAATGGAGTAAAGCCAAGCTTCTTCCTTGGTTTGGAATTTAGTTTACTTTGTCTTAAAAATTATTTCATGGATTTATAAGTTTTGTTTATCAGCTATTTACTTAATATTCTTAATGAGTATTAACTCTTTCTGATGGAAAAACCAGAAATCACTTAAGTTCCTTAATAAAAGGTACATATACTAGGGATCTGCAAAAAAAAATTGTAAGGAAGAGAAAGTGTAAATAATTTATATCTCTCCAGTACTTTCATGAACTTTGTTAAAGTTGCGATTATTAGATTGTAATTTTATAATCTATTGTTTTTTTTTTATCATTAACTGATGTAACTTCTTAAGTGGTATGAACTAAACATGGATATTTTTTCATACTTTTTTATGATAATTTATTTACATTTTAATAATATAATAAAAATTAAGTATATTATTAAAGTTAAACATGTATTTTTTGAACATTATTACAGGGGATGAAAAAGTATGTTAAACATTTTTTTTTAAATTTTTACTTGTGATATTTTAATCTGTGACGGTTGGTGGTGGATATTATACGAACTATTAATTTTTAATAACAAACTGAACAGATTTACTTTAAAATAGCATTATTTTAAATGTACATTATTATTATTTTCATATATTTAAATATATATGAAAATATAAGTTAATATTTAAATATTAACTTTAAAGATGTTAAGTTTAAAAACTTTGTTAATTTTAAATAAATTTTGTTTGTTATAAAAAATTAGCAGTTTTTAATTACTTAATATAAATCAAATATTAAAAATATTTGAAATGCTTTATTTTCATAATTAGCCAAAAATACTCAAGAAAATGTTTTGTTATAAGCAAAATTTTTATAGCTAAGAACATAGATAACTGTACAATATTAGGAGATTGTTACTGGTATTTGATTGTGGAATACCATCAATGTTTGACCATCAATCTGTTTTAATCTGTTTTTTCAGCTTTTAAAAATTTTCTTAATATCTTTTCAAGTTTAAAAATTATACACAGTTCTTTGTAATAGGAACTACCAAGTAATTTAAAACACAAGAGCTACTTCAAAATAAACTTGTGATTGACTGATAAGAAAAATAAAGAAATAGTTTTTATTTTACATTCCTAAATTAGTATGTGTTATGTTGCTTATCCACACAATCACAATCTAGCCTTAGACAACACTTACTGTATTGTGTCATGTGACACCAGATTTTCCAGTCCTTGTTGAAACTGGCAGGGTACAAAGCTGTTTAACATCATCCATGAGTTCCTGTGCTTTCAGTTCTCACTAATTTATATTTTTGTGAAGATAAAGGTTAAGATTTAAACAGAGTCGGGTATCTAGATAATTACTAAACATCAGACCAAGCTGTAGGTGAGACGATTAGAAATCTTCTGCGTGAACAACTATGGTAAACCAACCATTTTACCGTGCAAAATAATAACACCATTCATGACAATACACACCTTTTTTTGGTAAAGCTTCCTTAAAATCTTGTTTTTTAACCTTCTGATCTTATTTTGATATTAGATTTCATGAAATCTATTGGCAAAATTTCCTTCAGGTCCCAAAATAATATATTCATTATTTTGCATCTCATTGGTGTCCGACTGATTTTTTTTTTTTTTTTTTTTTTTTGTTAAGCTCCTCTCAAAATTTTTTATTCAGTCTCTCACAATGTTGTCACTATTAATTCTATTACTTTAAATATGACATGAACAATGATAGATCTGAACAGTATTGGATCCTGCTTGTTAAAACTAAACCATTCCACACATTTCACATTTAGTAACAGCATCAGTGACAGGTTTCAGTTTCAATGACCACTAATTTAATAACATTTAATAGAATGTATGGTAGATAAAAATGTAATGACAGAATGTTCTTGGCTATTGCATATATGCTTTCTTGGTGACCAGTTTCTTTCAACTGCCAGCCAGAAGCAATTTTTGTAACTGCTCTAATATAATTAAAAGAATTTTGTATACTTTTTGAACAGTTTTTTTTTTTTTTAGTAGTATACTTAAATAAAATCTTCTTTTACTTTATATTAACTTATTTTGTGTAAATACATAATTAGAATAATACAAATAAATTTTTAAAATAGGTTGTTATTTTAACTTTTTTTTTTTAATGTAATAAAATACTATTCTAGAAATTAAAGGTAATTAATTATTTCTCTATGTAAATATTCTTCTCATTAGTAGACTAGTGTTAATATTATTATTTTTTTTTTATTGTATATAATAAAAGTAAATTGTATTCTTTATTTTACAGACAATGTACTTAAAAAAGTATATTATAATTTTTTCTTAGGTAAATAGTTAATTAGTATTATATCTTACTTAATTTTTTAATGAATACTGTATATAAGTGATGTGCATGATATTATGCACAGATAATGTGTAAATAAAAGGTTTCCTACATTGTATTAAATTCTCATATTTTTTTCTTTTGTAATAATGAAAAATATGTAATTTTGTTAAGACTTGTAAATAAATGTTTTTAATAAAAATAAATTAAAAAATTGTTTAAATAGAGTGTTCAAGATGAAGCAATGTTATGGATTTTGGGATTAACTATTTGGATCTTCTGCTCCTGGCCAATTCAGCATCATTGAAAATATGTTATAAACAATGGTGACAGTGATAATTTAAAAGACTGATAATGAATACAATTGAAATGATTTATTTCACCTGGAAATTTTTTTAATTTCTTATGCAGTATTGTAAAAATATTGTTTTTCTTTTGTTTATTTTAGAAAAAAAATTAAATAAAAATGATTAATGACATGTTTATAAACTGAATTATAAATTATTTTGAATTTGGTGTGTTCATATACAATTCCTTTATCTTACAATGTGGGATATTTTCATAAAGCATGATAAGCATTAGTCACAGTTTGTCAAGCAAACAAGAGCTGAAGGCAGGTTAAGAGGTAAGTAAGTTAAGATTAAGAAGTAAGTATTATAGGACTATCTATAAATATTGCTTACAATTTGATATAATTATTGCAGTTTTAAATTGCATGAAAATATATTCCTATATAAAAATGATTATATAATGTAACAATTATCTATATTCAATAACTGAATAGACTAACTGACTTTAAATTTACATTTCAACCTGTGCATCCAGTGAAAGGAGAGGGGATGCTGACACCAATAGTACATTGTTATTTATTATTATTTTTTTAAATTTTATTTGAAAGTACCAGCTACAAAAAGCTGATGAAACCTTTTGTAGTTATTTTACAGTATAATAGCGAAATAGCTATTACTAATATAACATTTACACATTTATAATATAGTATTTATACAGTACTTTAAAAACTACAAACTAATTAAAAGTTTAAAGGGCCTTATGTTAAAAGCTATTTTATGTAAAAGGCATTACATAAAAAAAAGGTCATGTAAAGTGTAAAAAATTACATAAAAAAGTGAATTTTAGAATTCTCATTTAGAAATTCTATGTTCTAAAAAATTTTAGAAATTCTGTACTTTGTTTATTAACCCTGAGACATTAAAAAATCTTTTTAGTGACTGTATTGTTGCTGGCTTATATTGAAGATCAATAAAAATGTTTGAGCATAATTTCTAACAAAGTTTCTTACAAAGCGTTTGGTAGAACTTGCATTTTTCTATGATTTGTTTGACTGTTAAGCCTCTATTGTAAGTTAGACATGTAAGCTGTTCTTCCCCTTTTTATAAATATAGAGATATAATGTTGGTGTTCTATTTGAAGTCACAATTGGACTACATGTTTTCGTTTCAGTTCAACTGTAATGACAGATGTCTTAACATTTGTTTTCATTGAGCAAAGTTTGTGGTTAAGAAGATCACATTCATTCTGCCAATTTTTAAGTATCATCTCATTATAATGACACTTTAAATCATCTGGTTGGACCACAATATCACCAATATGATGGTTAGCGATTGCTCTTCTGCAGCCTCATTTTCATCATTCATTACAAGGAAAGACCAGGGATCCAAAGGATGATGTAATTTGATCCCTTATTGTGGAGGAACATAGAAAGCAAGTTGGTATCCTAAAGAGGAAATTATCAGATACTCCTTTTTGAATGGCAGTTAAACAACTAAGGGAGTCAGAGCATTCAATAAAATTGTCTAATTTGAAATGATTGCAGTAGCTAAGTGCCTGCCAAATAGCTTATAGCTCTGCTGAGAATATGCTACAGAAGTAGGAAGAGTCCATGCATAACTTTGGCCATGGATAATAGATCTGCTTCTGACATCCAAGTATATATTTATCATGTCTTCGTAAAGGCATACCTATAGTTTGGTGATTGACTGATTCTTTGAATAGTTCAATTGGGACATTCTATTTCTAAATAACAGATAGATTTATATGGCATGTCGAATTTGGAAAAAGCTATAAGGATTTCTTGTGTAGGTCGTTTGGATGCACTCTTGGGAATTATAAATTAATTTTGTCTCACATCTTTGGCATAAATTTCTAACAGTTTTGGATAACTTCATTGCATTAAACACATTCCTCAGGGATATTGTGTAAATAGATTGTGATTTATATGTTGGGGAACAATCAACATGTTTACCCAGTAGCAAAATTATAAATTACTTCATTTAAACCCTAGTGGATGAAGATGGCTTCAACACAGATTGTGTGAAGGGCTTTTCTGGAATGCATTACTGCTGAAATGTATTCCAACATGATGAGTAACATCAAGGGTCCTGAGATGACAGTTTCTTGCTGAAGAGTACATCACCCACCCATAGTCCATATTTGTCTGAACCAGCGCAATATATAGCCTCAATAATAATTGACGAAGCCCTCCTCAGGTCACTAGCTAAGCATTTGATTATGTTCAGTCTCTGTTGACATCTAGAGAAAAGATCCTGAATGCGGTTTTTCCAGGATTTTATTTTAACAAAAATGAACCACAGAAAACAAACTTCACTCTTTGAACTTAATATTAATTTGAAATAGTCTAATTTAAGGATTAGGTAAGGGTGAGATTTTCGTTTCTTACAGAAATGAACAGAAGCCTTGTCTCTAGAGAAATAAAAACCAACTTCTGTGGCTTTTTTCTTATTAAGTTAATAGTATTTTTGAGCTTCTACATGATTGGTCTGAAATTGAGACTGCATAGTATATGACTAAATCGGCAAAAGAAAAAAAGCAGTAACTTGCTTCACTAGGGATATCTTCTATGCTTTAGGGTGCAGTGAGCATTCACTCACTCCATCAAGTACAGATCCTTATAGCACTCTGTGTTTGAGTTGATTTAAAGTTAAGGAGGTATCACCGATTCTTATTTTAAAAAAGTGGTCATTCAGATAATTTCTGATTAAGTTGGGAGATTGCTTGTCAACCCAATTCATGTAATATTTTACGTATACTATGCTGCCAAGTTGTACCAACAGCCTTTTTAAGATTTTCAGTGTTTTGAAAGCAAGAGTAAATACTTTTAAAGGAGGATAAAATTTTCAGAGTTGAGCTGCAGAAGCTGGTCTCAAGTGTATACCATAAAACTTGTTCAGATATGTAAAGTCCTTTCAGGTGAGGCCAATAAAAAAGGATAATAGGATAATAACTGATGCAAAAGAGTTGAGTAAGGAATTTGGATCTTATTTTCATTCTGTATTTCAAACAAATAATCCTGCATGTACTGTCATCTGTAGTGGAGATTATTACTGATGTGTCTTGTTTCAGAAGAGGAGCTATTAAAGGCCATTAGTATCTTAGACCTTGAGCTGCAGCTGGCATTCCACTGTTAATTAACAAATGTCTTGGTGAATGTATTGCTCATATTACAAAGATTGTTTATCATGATAAAGATTTTCTGTTTTTCAAGTGAATTTTTCTATAAGATCAATATTACCCCTTTTCAAATTTGGTACTTTTCAAACACAGTAATAATGTGTTTGTGGTAATGACATAAATATAAATATAGATATAAAAATAAAAATTTATTCTAATGATCTTTTTATCTAATGAAAACATTTTTTTCTTATCATACTACAAAATTAGAAAAGGGTTATTATTGAACTTTCAGGAAAGTTCAAAACATAATCTTCAAAAAATAATTAAATTTGGATGATGAAAATCAGTTCATTAATTGATTAAAATAAAAAGTTTGAAAATTTAGATAAAAATGTAGTGAAACCATAACTGTAAATCATACAGTAGCATTTTAAAGGAGATAAAGTGCAAATGAATTTATAAAAATGTATTATTCGCATGGGAAGATTGTAGATCTCTTTCTTTCTCCTACACAAACATTTTAAAACCTTAAGATATGTCCAATTTGGAAATTTAACTATATAATGGGCAAGTACAATATGTTATAAGAAAAGCAGAGTTAAATTTTGAAAATCGGTTCATGGATTCAGAAGTTATAAGCACTTAAAATTTTAATAGAAACAAAGATTATTGACATAATTTTTATTGAAGAAGAAAACATTAACTTTTATACATTTTAACAAAAGGTTAAAAGTATATTGAAACAGTATTAAAATAAAAGTAATTAATAAAGAGAGAAGGCGAGCCAAAATGAGGCACTATAGTAGTCAAAATCTCAGTGAATGATTGAGATAAGTTCATTTGTAGAAATACTTTCCAAATTTAGCTATAATCAAGTTTTCACAAAATCTGATGATATTAGACATTTCCCAATCAGACTTGACTGCTGGAATTCATATCAACTGTGTGAAAAAATGTTGACAATGTGGGTCAATACAAACACACATAATTTCCTTCATGTCAAGGATGATAATGTTATTTAAATAAAAAACTTTAATATAATTTAAGTCTGAAAAATTCAATTTCCTCTAAAGACATAAAACCAACAGCTTCAAATCAATAAATTTATATAACAAATGTTGACATATGAGCAACAATATTAGCACTTGTTTACTTTTACAATAAATATTGACTCATGAGCAAAATATTATGTAAAGCATTTGGAAATATGAAGAACAAATAAATTAATGTAAAAAGCATTAATTCATTCAAATTAAAAATACTCCTGATCTATTTATATTTATTAATAAAATAAATATACATAGTGCAAAATATTTTCTCGCTCATTTAAAATATTATCTTTAATTCTGACCAAAGAATGACTGTTCACCAGTACTGAACAGCATTATAATTTGTATTCTGTAAGTAAGCTTAATTCAATGTTTTATATTATTCTAATTGCTTAAATTCCTTTCATTACAAGAATTCTAATTGGTATCAAAAGCTTTAAGTAATCGACTTACATTTGTTCTGTTAAAATGTTTTTATCAATAAAAATGTCTATGCAATAAGATGTTAAATGATCCTTTCCTGCCATCTTCACAAATTTAGAGAATGACCCTCCTCTATGAATCATGAGACCTTGCCGTTGGTGAGGGGGCTTGAGTGCTCAGGGATACAGAGTAGCTGGACCGAAGGTGCAACCATATCGGAGAGGTATCTGTTGAGAGCCAGACTAAGGAATGATTCCTGAAAGAGGGCAGCAGCTCTTTCAGTAGTTGTTAGGGGTGTGAGTCAGGACAACTTAAACGGCCGTATCAACATCACTCAGTCCTCTGAGTACTGCGCAGCTGAAAGCAATGGAAAACTACAGCTGCTTTTTTTCCAAGAAAATGTGGCTCTCTGCATTTTCACATAGCAATAATGGAGGTGCCTTCCTTGGTAAAATATTCTGGAGGTAAAATAGTCCCCCGTTCGGATCTCCGGGTGGGGACTACTAAGGAAGGGGTCACCAGAAAATTAAAAAATAACATTCTATGAGTCGGAGCATGGAATGTTAGAAGCTTAAAAAAGGTTGGTAGGAGAATGTTAAAAAGGAAATTCTTAAATCAGCAGAAGCAAACTTAGGCAGAATAAAGAGAACTGGTAGAAAACCTTGGGTTTCAGACGATATATTGCAGCTGATGGATGAACGTAGAAAATATAAGAATGCTAGTGATGAAGAAAGTAAAAGGAACTATCGGCAATTAAGAAATGCTATAAACAGGAAGTGCAAACTGGTGAAAGAAGAGTGGATTAAAGAAAAGTGTTCAGAAGTGGAAAGAGAAATGAACATTGGTAAAATAGACGGAGCATACAGGAAAGTTAAGGAAAATTTTGGGGTACATAAATTAAAATGTAATAATGTGTTAAACAAAGATGGTACACCAATATATAATACGAAAAGTAAAGTCGATAGATGGGTGGAATATATTGAAGAGTTATACGGAGGAAATGAATTAGAAAATGGTGTTATAGAGGAAGAAGAGGAAGTTGAGGAGGATGAAATGGGAGAAACAATACTGAGATCTGAATTTAAGAGAGCATTAAAAGATTTAAATGGCAGAAAGGCTCCTGGAATAGACGGAATACCTGTAGAATTACTGCGCAGTGCAGGTGAGGAAGCGATTGATAGATTATACAAACTGGTGTGTAATATTTATGAAAATGGGGAATTTCCATCAGACTTCAAAAAAAGTGTTATAGTTATGATACCAAAGAAAGCAGGGGCAGATAAATGTGAAGAATACAGAACAATTAGTTTAACTAGTCATGCATCAAAAATCTTAACTAGAATTCTATACAGAAGAATTGAGAGGAGAGTGGAGGAAGTGTTAGGAGAAGACCAATTTGGTTTCAGGAAAAGTATAGGGACAAGGGAAGCAATTTTAGGCCCCAGATTAATAGTAGAAGGAAGATTAAAGAAAAACAAACCAACATACTTGGCGTTTATAGACCTAGAAAAGGCATTCGATAACGTAGACTGGAATAAAATGTTCAGCATTTTAAAAAAGTTAGGGTTCAAATACAGAGATAGAAGAACAATTGCTAATATGTACAGGAACCAAACAGCAACAGTAACAATTGAAGAACATAAGAAAGAAGCCGTAATAAGAAAGGGAGTCCGACAAGGGTGTTCCCTGTCTCCGTTACTTTTTAATCTTTACTTGGAACTAGCAGTTAATGATGTTAAAGAACAATTTAGATTCGGAGTAACAGTACAAGGTGAAAAGATAAAGATGCTACGATTTGCTGATGATATAGTAATTCTAGCCGAGAGTAAAAAGGATTTAGAAGAAACAATGAACGGCATAGATGAAGTCCTACGCAAAAACTATCGCATGAAAATAAACAAGAACAAAACAAAAGTAATGAAATGTAGTAGAAATAACAAAGATGGACCACTGAATGTGAAAATAGGAGGAGAAAATATTATGGAGGTAGAAGAATTTTGTTATCTGGGAAGTAAAATTACTAAAGATGGACGAAGCAGGAGCGATATAAAATGCCGAATAGCACAAGCTAAACGAGCCTTCAGTAAGAAATATAATTTGTTTACATCAAAAATGAATTTAAATGTCAGGAAAAGATTTTTGAAAGTGTATGTTTGGAGTGTCGCTTTATATGGAAGTGAAACTTGGACAATCGGAGTATCTGAGAAGAAAAGGTTAGAAGCTTTTGAAATGTGGTGCTATAGGAGAATGTTAAAAATCAGATGGGTGGATTAAGTGACAAATGAAGAGGTATTGCGGCAAATAGATAAAGAAAGAAGCATTTGGAAAAATATAGTTAAAAGAAGAGACAGACTTATAGGCCACATACTAAGGCATCCTGGAATAGTCGCTTTAATATCGGAAGGACAGGTAGAAGGGAAAAATTGTGTAGGCAGGCCACGTTTGGAGTATGTAAAACAAATTGTTGGGGATGTAGGATGTAGAGGGTATACTGAAATGAAACGACTAGCACTAGATAGGGAATCTTGGAGAGCTGCTTCAAACCAGTCAAATGACTGAAGACAAAAAAAAAAAAAGAATGACATTATTTAGATGTGATATTGAACAGAAGATGTTCAAAGATTAATTCAAACATGTTGCGCAATCAAACCGTGGATTATTTCTCTAAATCATAATCTTTCAACATTAATAAAGATAAATTAAACATTAACTCCTTGAAAGCCGAAATGTCATACAGGGTTCAAATAATAAGCGGTCAGGAGAAAAACTAAAAATTCACCGCACTAAACTTCCCTATCGGCGTAAACATGAACCATCAATCCCTCGTAAAGTGCTTCTTCTAATTCTATTATGGTAGGTTAACATTTTGAAAACGATCAGCTGAGTTCTTAACTTTAATTCATAGGTTATGATTCAGTTGTGAGCTACCGTTACAAGTTGTTTACTTTCAATAGTTATAAATGAACACCTTGATTCGTAATGTAGATGATTTATTGCCTTGTGATAACTTTTTTGTTGAAATTAAATGTCAGTAAAGGACATTGATTATTCATTATTTGGTACGGTTCGATTTTTTTTTTTGTCAAAGAAACTTATTTTACATAAGTACGGTTTAATTTTTTTATAGATTAAAAATAGTATAATTAAACCACCATGGCAGATGATGGAGTTGAATGGCCAGAAGAACTGTGTGTACAACCTCAGGCATTAGTAGGTGTTTTAGGGCTAGACGTTACTTCAAATCAAATTCATAGGACTATATGGGATGCATTAGTTAGTAGCCGTCGTCAAGATAGAGCACCTGTACACTTTAAATTGTTACCACCTGTTCATGACTTCCCACCAGTGAAGCCAAAGGTAAAAATATTTATTTATTTTTGTGTATAAAAAAAACTTAATTATTCCATAACTTTACTTTTACTCCAATTATACAATCTTATTTAGACATGGAAATGTGTAGGGATGTACAAAAATGTAACTGGATATTGATTATAGTAATTATTACTAGAATTATAAAGTAAATTTCTGCTCTAAATGTACCTTTGTAGGTTATGAAAGAAAATGTGCTATTAGCAGTGTTATATAGCATTGCTAAAAAATGCAGTTCCTGTTATAAACAAATTTTTCATGTTTTTTCAGAAATTTTGGTATTCACAAGTTATCAATAAGGATCAAAAGACGTTAAAAGCATCTGCTGATAACAAAGAACAAATCTATTTCAAGTTTTAGTGCATCAGATTGATCTTTGTATTGTTCTTGGGCATGTAGTAAAGATTATAACTAATGTTTTTATTTTAATTTCTATTAGCCAGAATAACATAGGCTGCTACTACAAGAGCTACTTCATCACTGTTTGTCATCTTTGAAATGACTAAAAACCAACCAAGTGCCTAAAATATTAATAGCTTAACTGACATATTTTCCAGTTTTATTGGTATATTAATCAGATTAGTAATATTGTTTTTGTGATTGTGACCTACTTGAATTTACATTAGGCCTACTCTTTTGATTAATGGTAATCAGGTTATCACTCCTGTCTATTTGTTTGTGGAGAGTCATCTTTTTAGTGATAAATGGATATAGCTTGATTTATAGTTGGCATCTTATGTCTGCTAACAAGTTTCAAGTTTAATAACTCATTTCATAATAATAAGAAAATCAATGATTATTTTATTATCTAATTACATTTTTGTTAATGTATTAATCATCTTAAGTTTTCATAAATATCTAAAGAAAAATATCCTTTCGGCTACTTTTTAAGGCCAGTAGTTATCCAGTTAGTCACTATTTTCCAAGTCATATCTATTTTAGTAAGGAATAGTTGTTGGTACTCCCTTTTTTCTTTACTTTACTTATAACATTCTCCATTTGGTATAACCCGCTTCATATCCGTTCACCTTTTAAAAGAATTTATCATGTTCTGTCTTTTCTCCTTTCTTTAAATTTTCACTTCACATGCTTCTTATCCTTATCAATCTTATCCTATTTGCCTCATACCTGATTTCATGCCTATTTACTGCTGTCCAAAATTCACAATAATTGTAGCTGAATATAAAGATGTATGTAGATTAAAGACAGCTACCCTTTCTTCCTGCATATATCTTTATCACCAAGATATCCCCTATTTCCCAGTAAAACCTGCCTACTAGAAGCCGCAAAACAAAAGTTGAGTTTATCTTCATTTTGATAAGCCGAATAAGAAAGTTTATATTGTAATTGAAAGTTACCATTATTACAACAAAAATTAAATGACTGTAAGAAAAAATCTTAATAAATATTTAGTACCACTACGTCCAAAATCATCCATATTTGATGAGAATTATGAGAAAATAACACTTTTATGTGCAATTAATGAGACATATTCTAGAATATTTTTCATGTTTCTAATGGACATAGTCAATTAAGGTAAAAAGTAGTGAAAGAAGGGTATTATTCATAAAGTTTAAAAATTGTAAACACAGATGGCAGTGCTAAAACTACTTCACTGTAGTTTTGGTACTGCTTGTATTGCAGTGAAGATGGTGTTGCTTTCTACCTGTAACAAGATGTTAAGTTAGAAAGAAGCATACTATGTAGGTAACAAGAGACAAGTCTAGCTATCCATCCCCATCCTGCACATTAACTGAACTTTATAAACTTTGATTAATAATACTTTTCTGTAGTTTGCAGAAGAATATCAGTAACAAAATGAAATCATTATGTTTCCAAAAACCAAAAAGTGATCAAGGAGTAAAGTAAGACCACCCTCAGTTTTTTACGCTTATTAAGTAAGATATTAAACAGCAAATATATAGCAAGCCCTAGTTGAAAATATATGAAAACCTGTTTACCATTTCGCTAACAACATATTTTATTATGCACTCTAGGTAAATTTGTATTAATGGACTTATGTGAAATAAGTGTTTACTTAAAAATAATAAAAGAGTTAGTAATGAAAGAGATGCGTAAACGTGAAGCATGCAGATATCCTGTTTTAAAATTCACATCAGATGATGGTTGCAGTTTAACAACTGTTCCTTTCTATTTTCAGTGATACGATTTATATGACAGTTCTGTTAACTACACAAAAGTACATCCACATCCACCAAAGTACAGCAGTAACACATGTGTTTAAATCTAATTAAAAGTAATTATAGCTTTATTTGGATTTTGATAGTCTTCCTACAGTAACACAAACCAGTTGATTATCAATGATGTTATCCTTTCACGTACTGATAGCTTAGGTGATTAATATACTATAATTATTTTTTTAATTTTTCAGATAAGAATTATTTAAATGTAATCCTTAAATTGTAAAGCACAACATGTTTTGTTTTTCTTTGCAGCGTAATTCATATGAATGGTATATACCTAAAGGTATATTGAAAAAAAATTGGATGAAAAAACATTTAACTCAACTGCCTGCAGTTGTTGTTGTATTCTTTGATTTAGATTGGGATGATCCACAGTGGGGTGAAAAGCGACTTGAATGTACTGCTAGAGTTCAGTCTGTTAGGTATGCAATTTATTTTACATATATTGATATTTGGATTTAAATTGTTAAATATAGTAAAAAATGGAAGTGTCAACCGTAATTGATTATAGAAGGTGTGACCAGTGGTAAAAATTACCTTACTACATTAGCAATATTGTAAGAACTGTTTCCAGGGATATTGAACATCATCACTATACCCTGATGCTACTTTTTTTTTACATTTGCAAGTAGTATATACAAACAGCACCCATCAGGTAGTGACTCAATAGGTGAGGGCAGTATCTATCACACTTTGTTTATTAAACTTAATTATTAACTTTAATAAACTTTATTTATTAATTGAATTCTGTAGATTGCGAATGAGTCAAACTTTTATCAGATTGCTTGTTAAGCTATTCGAATCTATTCCTTCCACAACCTAGATGTGGTAGGGAGATAGGAAGTTAGAAACTGAGTTGCAATAAATTCAAACACATCAGATGGTTAATTCACAGCTTTAAGCGAATTTACAGATAAAGAGATCACATAAATAAAATGAGAAGTTAGGTATAGACTCCCTTTTAATTGAATTAATCTTAAGTATATTAAGTATACATGATGAATAACAATAAATAGATTGTTATTTTATATATTCTTTAATAAATTTTTGCCACTAAATAATTCTTATTTGTAATGGGTAAATTTTTTATCATGTCAAATGATAAACCTTTTAGTGAAGTATAAGAGATGATCTAACTTATAAATATCAGACAGATCACTTCTAGAATGAATTAAATCATTAAGCATAGTAAAGTAATATTGTCCCTCAAGAATTTTCCACTTTAAATTCTGGTAATTTGGTAATCCAATTTAATTGGATTAGCTAATGTGTGAGATTATTCTGAAACTTGACTTAGGTTTATGAATAATAATGTTATTATTTAGTTGTATAATTTCATTAAGGAATTTTATAAATGGATTATTTTTTTAAAAATAATCCAGTGTGGAATTGTGATTTTTTTATAGATCTTGGATAATAGAATTTATATGTGAAAAGATTTGTTATGTTCTTTTGAATTGCATATTTTTTATAATTTATTTTAGTTAATGTGTATTCATGATATTTGTTTTCAACAGATCTGCATTGGATGGTAGAAATACTAGAGTAGCAGTTGTGCTTTTGCAGCAGAAAGCTCCTCTTCCAACCGGTGAAGATGTCCTTACTGCCGAAAGAGCAGCCACTCTCTGTAGTGCTTCTGAAATTAATCCTAAATCACTGTTTGTTTTACCTCATGGTGATCATCTTCCAGGTTATACACTTAGGTATTATTGTTTTATTTTAAGTTATGTAGGCATAAATTATTAAATATATTATGATTTCATTGACAGCTTTGCTACTTTAGCAAATCACATTTCTTTATCTAATAATAACTTTCTGTTGCCTGAATTGATTTATTTTAATATTTGTAGGTGTTTGATCATGGAAGCATATGTTATTTCTTCTTATTTAGTTGGTTTTTTATAAATTGCTTCTTCTTAACTGTTTCTTCTACGTTAAGAACATATTGCCTAGTTAGTTCAAAATTATATCCTTTAAACCAACATTAAAACTTAATGAATGGTCTAACCTAAATTAAATGTAAATAGTAAGACAGTGATCTAAATATCTAAATAAAATATTATCTAATTATGTGAATAATTGTATATTTATTGATGATTCAGCACCTCTATGGTGTGATGAATTAGTCTCTCACTATATCAAGATGAAAGATTCATACAGTAGACTAACACAGTAAATTTAGTTCACTTACGGAATTTTTTATTACATATATTTAAGTACATGATAATGCTTATTTAGGAGAAACCATATGGTTATCATTGATTGGATACTGATTTCAAATGCTAAAAAAAAAAACAATTTGATTGTTGAACATTTATCATTGGTAAAGATGAAAGGAATTAAATTAAAAAATTAATAAACAAAATTCCAACTTGTGAAAAGAGTTTGATTTAAACCTGTTAAACATATTTATGAAATAAAATTATTTAGAAATAAATTATTTCTGTTTAGTGTGTAAGTCTATGATACGAATCTTGACTCTCGAAGTATTGAGTGGCTAATTCATTGCACCATAGAGGTGCTGGATCATCAATAAATATACAAATATTCACATAATTAGATAATATTTTATTCATATATTTAGATCGTTGTTTTACTATTTAAATTTAATTTTAAACAAATTATATGATAATTTAGGTTGAATATTCATTAGGTAAATATTGATTTAAAAGATATAATTTTGAACTCACCAGGTAATATGTTCTTAATGTAAACGTAACAGGTAAAAAGAAGCAGTTTATAACAAAAAACTTAGTTGTGAACAGTTCAAGTTGTAAAAAGTTAGCTTATTGGCTAAGCTTTGGAGTATAATGTTTTCTTCTATACAACTTAAACTCTGCGCCTAGAAAGTTAAATAACAAGTTAGACATTGCAATCTAACATGTATGCATCTAATTAATTATAGATTTTCACTTATTGTAAATAGTTCTTGTGCATTTCTCTTTGCTATTTTACATAATTACTGAGTGTGAAGATTTAACTATTGCAAGAAAATAAATTAAGTACAAGAAATTAAATTATTTTAAATAAAGGATTTTGAATTAAAAGTATTAGGAACATGTCCATCTTATACTACTATATAATCAAAAAAATATAATTATTTGCAGTCTACTCACAAGCTAACCATGAATACTTAGTTTTATAGCCATAACTCACATCATCCCATTTCATTTCCATATTTGTCTCCTGTTCAATCATTAACAACAGAACATATTGCTTAGAATCTTCTATAGTTTGGAAGAATAAATCACAGCACTCTGATACAAGATTAGTGCAATCTTTTTTCCATTTGTTGCCAAATGGCTTCGACAGCACGTGGCACTTAATGTAGCAGTCCTGAGAAGGGCTGTTGTTTTTGTTGTTGATTGGCTTCGACAGCTCATTGTAATTTATAACCTTGTGGTAGCCCTGAAAAGGGCCGTTTTTGTTAGCTCTGAGAAGAGCTGTTGGATCCAGAAGCTGGTCTCCGGCGATGTCGACTTGGCTGTAGTCTGAGAGTTGCGGCTCATCCATTGAAATCAGATCGGGCTTCCCCTCAGCAGCAGTTGGGTCCCCCACTACAGCATGGCCGTGGTGGCCCCAGAGCCCCATCGTTGTTGGGTCGGCATCGGTCGTCTTTCACCGGCATGGCTGAGGCTGTTTTCCCTGAGTGATCACACGCTGGACCAGCTCCTGCTGCTGAGTCCACCAGCCAGGGTGATTGAAGCTCAGTGAGCTGGAACAGGAAGATAGCATCCACATCCAGCGGCTCCCTTGGCGGGCTGGCCAGGCCTACTGCTCCAGCGGGGATGTTGGCATCTGCCAAGAGGTCCCACATTGAGGCGGCCAGGGAACTTCTTCTTCTTCTTCTTCTTGGTCTTCTCCAGGTGGTGGTCGACAATGAATTAAAAATTCATTCTCGTGCACGCTCTTTTATTGAAGCCTGAGAGTGGTGGGGTCGCAGCGCCACTATGGTGAGAGAACTGCATGGTTATCTGCATGGCAGGAGTAATGCCTTTACCAGCATGAGATACTGTGCTCCCACTGACATCTGAGCTGCTACCGTTGTCATCTGCCAATATTAAATTAGGCATATATGTGGTAACAAATTAAAATAAAATTGATACAGAGGTTTTATTCTTCAAAAGTTATGTCATTGTTTAAAATGGCAGATGAACATCATTTATTTATTAATGAATAATTTATGTGCTGTACATTGTTTATGTAAAATTAGTGATTGAACATCTCATTTAAAAAATCACTTTTCTAGAGTTTTATTAATTTAATTGAAAAAGAAAATACTCAGCCATGCCAGACCAGTACCAAACAGTACAAAGGTGCCAAACAATTTTTTATCATATAAATCCAGATGATTTACATTTTATATACAAAATTAAACTTGTCTGTTAAAATTTATACAGTATACATGTAATTCCTCTATGTGTTGTGTTAGTAGTTGACTGTGTGATGAAGTGCATAAGATCAACTGTTAGCGATAACAGGAGGAGAAATGAGAGCTGAAACATCTGATACCTTATTTAAGTTTAATAATTAAATTTTGCACATTCTTAAGTTGCAGTAATTATTATGTAATATTTTTTTCAGATTGGAAAATGCTTTTTATGAATTAGCCCAGAGTTATTATCAAGCTGAAATTCGTCACATTAAATCACATCGTGAACATCTTAATAAGATGACACATCAGTATTTATTTGTTCGGCATCAGTTCAAAATGGGTTTCTTAAACGAAATGAGACAGGACATTAGGAGTGCTAATGGGTATGCTAAATACTTTTTACATTAAAAATAATCTCTAAGGGATTTTTTTTTATTGGGAGTTTTTACCCTGTTTTAAATTTTTTGACACCATGTTTATGAAAGGTTCTAAAGGTGAAACTCCTTAATAAAAGATTAAGCTTGTCAACATTTTTAAATATGTCTACTTATATTCTCGTTTTTAAAGCCAAATATTCCAGAATAATATCATCTCTTGGGGCTTCCTCAAAAAGTGAGAGCAAGTTTTTAAGATAAAGAATGGGCTGTCAGATTATTACCCGGCACCCATAAATGTATTTAGGTCGATTGATATTTAGATAAATCAACTTATCTTTGTATTTACATGGCAATTCTAAATGATGGACTCAATTTAGTAACTATATATTGAACTATTTATTGTTTCTTATTGATAATATCTACCTTGGTGTGTAGTACCTTGGTTAGGGTAATTGCTCTGTGTATTTACCACTGGTTCAAATAATAAATAAATATAGACATTTATCATTTCATAATTAGATATGATCCTTTAATATTTGAATGAATAATACAAGATTACGTATAAGTATGTATAAATGCTTTTAATGATTCCATAAATGATACATTGTTAAAGAATATATATTATATTATATTTTGTAAGTTTGTACATTGAGTCCATGAAGATTGATAGAGAAGGCTGGAAGAAGACTGCCTGAATGTAGTGCGGAGCCAGCTTATATAGTGTATACAGAGCCGCTAAATCATCAGCAGCCGAGTGCATCTGAAAGGAGCTGTGTGAACTGTAAAGAGCCGAGGGCAGCTGACAGGAGCCAAGTGCATCCAAAAGGAGCAGTGTGAACTGATAGAAAGACCTTTAAATTTTAAAGTCCTTAAATAAATTTTTAATAACGTGCATTGAGTCTGAACACTGACTGATCTACTTAGTAGTTGAGAGAGTAGATCCAAAGTTTCAAATAAATTCGCTACAGCGCATTTAGTTGTGTAAACGAGTGCTTGTGCTAACATTACATGTCAGTTGTGAGTAAAATGGCTACAGTGAAACATAAGTTTTCTGTATTCTTGAGTACAGTAAATCTCAGTCAGCAACTGCAGAGCATTTCATCTCTGATTTAACACTGACTCTCCAACAAGGAAGTGCATATGCTGGTTTCACCAGTTTGAATAAACAGGGTGTCTCTGTAAGGCAAGAGCTTGGGCCAACCGTGTGGCAGAGGAAAACGTGATATGAATTGAAGAAAGTTCTGTACGAAGCTCAATGAAATCAACCCATAGAGCGAACAGAGAACTTGGAATACCTCAACTAACTATCTGTTGTGTTTTGAGGCATCGTTTACTTTTCAAGCCATAGTGCCTACAACTTTTACAGAGGCTGTTCGCAGAGGTGACAAACCAAAGCATGTTGAATTTTGTGATCAAATGCTTGAAAATATGGAAGATGATACTTTTCTTTTGCATTTTTTTTTGGCGATGATGCAACATTCCATTTCAGTGGAAAACTGAATAGACAGAATATTTGCATATGGGATCTGCAAAATTCTCATGACACACTGCAACATGAGAGAGACTTCCCAAGGTTAATGTATTTTGCGCCCTATCACAAACAATCCTTTATAGACCATTATTTTTTGCGGAACACGTGGTTACTGGAATAATATACCAGGACTTGCTGGAAAACTGGCTTTCCAGCAAGCAATAAATGAAGATTCACAAGACTTCATTTTTCAATAGGATGGAGCTCTGCTCCATTGGCACTAGAAGTTTAATGCTACCTGAATGAATCTCTACCTCAACGATGGATAGGACATATCAGGAATGAAGACCTGGTTCTTCAGTTCTGGCCTTCAAGATCACCTGATCTCACACTACCTGACTTTTTCTTGTGGGGGTTTGTGAAAGATGCAGTTTACGTTCCACCTCTTCCATCAAATCTGGCCAACCTGTGGAATTATATCTCAGCTGTGGTGAACTCAGTAACACAATATATGCTTCCTCACATGTGGGATGAGTTCATTACCACTTAGATGTGAGCCATGCAGCTGGAGGGGGCCACATTGAACATTCATGAATCTGAAATTTTTATTGTATTTTCAGATGTAATTTACTTCACACTTGTCATTAGTTCCTAATTTGGAATACAGAGTACAAAATTGAGTCCATCATTATTAATTAGATATTTATGAAGTGCTAAAAATAGCAATATCCACCTTTATCAAATCAGATAATTGAACTCTTTTCATATAATTCAACACAATACTTTGGTTTAAAAGAAATGGTAATGCTTCCTTGCTAAGGATAATGCTTTCTGCTAAATTATGTTTCTTGCCATTTTTAATAAATTGCTGAACCATTTGAAAATCTTGTCACCATTTTATTTAAAATAGAATAAAAATATTTTCTTTTACAGAAACAGATGGATTTCTAAATAATACTAATTGAAAAGATAAAGATTTAAATTATCTACATCTCGTTCAACATATATATAAATACGTTCTCAAAATAATTTTCAACAGCAGGTTCTGAATTGGGAATTATTTTTTAGTATTTTTTTTTATATTTAATGCATTTACGTTAACCTGTTTCATGTGTTGGAATTTAAATAATTAATATGGATTAATTAAATTACATCTACTTTTTATCTTATAAATTTTTTTATTTGTATAATTTATCTTAAATTGACATGAACTGTTTAATGTATTATTACGTCCCAATCAGAATAAGATTTATGTAGTTATTTTTGTATAGCAATATTTTCCAAGGCCAGTAGGAGGTTTACAAGACCGTTAACTTTTAGCATCAGCTGAAGCTTTTGTTAGTTGTAGAAAAATAAAATAATAATGGTATATTAGTAGGTCATAATGTTAGACAGTGTTAAAGTAATTTATTAATATAAAGAGATTGCAAAAAATACAATTAATTACACAAAATAAGTAAAATATTAATTAATGTTATAAATTTACAATTATAGAAAATATTTCAAATGTCCATTATCACTGTTTATACTTTACATTGTGTAAACAGTGATGGGATGTAATGTTACTTAGTCTAAAATACCTTTTTATATTTTAATAGAGTTGTTATGCATTGTTTCTGCTGTATTAGAAATTCTGATTACTTATCTTCTCTTTCATTTACTATTGAGTCACCATTTGCCTAGAGTGTACTATTAATTCTATGTTGGTTGTGTGTTAATTTTTCATATTCAGCATATTTTTTTTACCTTATTAATTCATACTGTTATCTGTTTTTTTACATTCCAGTCTTTGACCAACACTTTTTAATCGCTATATGTTCATCTATTTCCAAATTAACAAGTCTTAATATGTGGCTTACTTAATGTCCATGTCTTTACAAAATTCTACCAAATCATTGGAGATTTTCACTTTGAGAAAAATGTTTTTCTTTTGGTTCTTTGACACTTCTCCAGTCTTATAAATTCAATATCCAGCCCAAATTCTACCAAACATGACAACAATTCTTTTGTTATATAATCTGTCTCTATTTCCTTATTTCTGTTTAAGTCTTTAAAACTTTTATCAAACTCTAATCGTAAATAGGATCTCTGCTGATGTCATCATCAATTCCTTTTTCTCATCCGAAACATTTATCTTTCCCCTTTTTTGTAGACCATTTTTTATTCCCTTTGCCTGTTAGCTATTGCTTCTCTAACAATTTTTTCCATCTCTAGTACTAATCTTTTTTCTTATTTCACTTTTATGTTTTTCAGTTTTTCTGTGTGCTTCATCTATCTTTTCAGTAATTTTATTTTCCCTACATCATTACTTTTCTGTGTAAATAAATTTTATATTGTTATTTTGCATTATTTTATTTTTATTGATTTTATTTTTTGTGCCTTTACAGTTTCCTACCTTCATAATTTTTAGAATTCTTATATCTTCTGTGATCATCCATCAATTCTATTTTATTTTTTGTAATCCCTGGTTTTCTGCCAATTGTTATCTTTCTATCTCAAGTCTCCTCTCCTAGCTTAATTGACCTCATTTTTAAATTTATCCATTCCTTTTCTTAGTTGAAAAGGAATGATAAATTACTGTCCCTATTTTTGCAGTAATTCCTAGGCTTCTTTCTAGTGTAGAAATAATTTTTCATATTATAATTTTCTGTTTCCCTGTGTTCAGCCCATCTTTTTTCTCAAAATGTTATTACTAAGATTTCTGTGAGTACTAAGATTTTTTAAACTTCAACCTACATTACATCATAAATAAATTGTGGTCAGAAGTAATATTTAGTCCTGGATGTATATTGCAGCCCATTATTTAATTTTGAAATTTCTCCAAAATTATTATGTAATTTACATATACAGCTACAGATTTCTCTCAACTGTGAATGGTGAACCAGTTTCCTAATTCCATCAATGATGAATGTTGGCAGTGTTTCCTTGATCCACAATATCACTGCATCCTTCAGTACATCATCCATGGTGAAATGAATACCCTTAATATCTCTCTTTAATTGTGGAAAAAAGCGAAAATCTTAGGGCAGCAAATCTGGTGAACATGAAGGTTGTAGAATAGGTTTAAATTTCAAATTCATTAGACCTTAAGCAGGTGCAAGCAATGTGTATGACTTAGTATTATCATATTGCAGAATTACTGGCTCTATGGATTGTCAAACATGACACACACATACATATATGTTCAAGGAGTTTTAATCTCTCTAATCACACAGAATTTACAGTCAACCCAGCTTCCAGGTGCTCAATCATGTACATATGTTTGGAATCCCGGAACATTCAGGAAAACTTTTTTCTCAGAGGGTTGTGATTTGAATTTTTTTGATTGTAGCAACCCATAGTGCTGATATTCCATGCTCAGCCATTTTTAATATGGGTCATAGTGATGCGCTAGTGTTCATTTTATCTGCTGTTAAAAATCCGATCAAAACACATTGTTTTAAATGCACTAACATAGCACATGTACTCAATTCCATCACAATGGTGGCTGATAGAAAATGAGTGGGCGTGAGTCAGCAAGTTTTGGAATGTTAGAAGTAGGGTAATGAAACTACAAGATGGCAGCATTTATCACTTTGTGACATTTTTTTCTCTCGCTACATTCCAGTGTGCATTACACTTCAGTCATCAGTAACCTCTTATACATACTAATAGAGTTTAATTTCAGATTTCATATTGTTATTTAGACAACTATGCTTGACTTCAGACTTTGTCAAATGAAATGCAAAATTTACTGTACTAATAAAGATTTTAATTTTGATTGTGTGATATTTTATTTATTTTTAATTTCAGGCACTATTCACAGGCTTATACAAATCTACAGGAATTGAGGATGGTAGATACAAATTCATTAGAAGTTAAAACAGCAGCTGGTTTTATAGTATATAAACTTTGTCGGCTAATGTTTGCAATGAATCAACCTAGAGATGCCATACAACAATTCAAAGTACACATAGATTATTTTCAAACAAAACTTGGACCGAGAGAACTAATGTTTGAACACCATGCTTGGCTTGCAAAACAGTAAGGATTCTAAGCACATAGGTATTATTGTTAACCATTAAGAAATTCTCTATGCTCAGATATATTGAGTGAGTATGTGCATTACTTTCAAGGATTTATTCTTATAAGATGTTTTAATAATTATTATTAGAATTAATTCTAGATGCAGCAGCAGTAAAATTCTGTAATGGCAAGCCTTTATTGAAATTGGGGAAATTTTTTTTTTAAAGCTTTTTTAGTGAATTTTTATCTAATAATAATTATGTAAGTATAATGGAGACGCTGTTAAAATTCATACGTTAAAAAATAAGATTGTGTAAATAAAAAAATTTACCTTTTATCAAACTGAGAATTTGTATTAGGAAATATAAAAATGCAAGATATACATTTTATAAAGCATGTTCTTTAACTACCTAAAATTTCAGAATATTCGAGTTCATAAAAAATAAATTATATATTTTGGAGATGAATTCTGTGGTAACTGTTAGTTGCTGCAACACCTCTTGTGCTAAAATCTAATCTTGCTTCAAGTATAGGTTGTTATGGTATATTTACTATTATTATTAGCTCATAGATTCTGTTGTCAGAAAATCACCTGAATTAGAGTTCAAATGTAAAAAATCTGACAGCAAAGTTTGTTATGCTTTCTAGCAATGGTTATTTATTCTTATGTAGTGGAAAGATAATGATACTTGAAAAAAGTTGAAAAATTTAAAAGATCAATATTTTAGTTGATAATTTAAAAAAATTAATATTTTTTAACTTTGATCAGCTCTCCCATTCCCAATATTGCCCCCGAAGTATTTTTATTTATTTTTTTTTCCAACACACTAATATGCTTAGGAAGGCATAAATCAAAATTCAGTTAAAAGATATGCAATGAATAGAAAGATAGCTTATTTCAATTTTTAGGGAAGGGGAAGAATTTGGGAGAATTTTTTTTTAAAATGGTAAGACTTATCTTACCAGACATGCATAACCTCAGTACATGCAAAATTTTGAGAAATTTTCTAGTCATGTTAACCCTAAAGAAACTATTTTTCCCACCTCATGAAGATGTTGACCTCAAATCTTTATCAACAATTTGCCCCATACACATGAGTCTCTGTGGCATATTTCATCAAAATCAGTTTAGCCAGTCCCTTTTAACCCTACACCATGCACTCATTACCCTATTATATAATAGAATTCGCCTGTGGTGTTTGTACCGCACATCATTTCTCACTGATTTCCAAAAGATTTTGGAATTGTAACTGGCAACTGCACAATTATGGAACAAGGGAGGTTATTCTCCATAACATTACATCATTATAGGAACTTATTTTTATTAAAAACTGAACTCAAAATACAAAATATAAAATTTTTACCTTAGGCATCTCAAAATACAAAAATGAAAATACTTAGAGAAATAGACTTAGGAAAAACTTAGACTCATATATAAAACTTAGTAAACTAGACAAACATAATCTTATTTAAATTAAGCAACTCAAAATACAAATTTTCATTTTATCATATAAATAATGTCAATCTTCCTCTTCCGTCGCAGACACAACTTGCAGGTAACTTTGTGGAGAATATGTCTTCTGCACAAGTTCCGTTAGCAAGTATCACATGTAACCATTTTTTATATTTTTGTTTGTTCCAAAAATAAAAGAAATTTTTTTTTTTAGACATTGGTCTTTCTTGGGTAGTTGAGGCTTCATGATACTTCTTTAAAAGTCCTTTGATGTCTATTTGTAGGTACAGAAGTTGCCCTTTGTTGCAAGTTGCTCTTCATCAACTCTTTACCTAATTCAGCAAGATATTCTCACCTGTCCATCCTCTTTTCGATAATTTCTGATTGATTGAAGTGATAAATTTTAAATGAATTGACTCCAGCTAAATCAAGTTCATGAAAAAATACAAGAGGCCATCTCCTTGTTTTTTCTTGAGGTTGCATGTATGGATTGCAATTGATCAACAGAATCGACTCCCTTTTATTTTATTATAATTTATAATTATCATTGATTGGCTTTACAGTTTCTGAATCTATATCATTGTTATGTATATTGTCAACAGTAGTAGAAATGCTTTTTCCTTTTCCATATATATGACACAAGTATCCAAAAATACTTAAACCAGCAGATCGAGAGAGATCCATGAGAAACTTAGAAGCATTCTCTTTTTGTTTTGTTTCAATGTTCCTAGAAATGTCAAACCTTGTTGCTAGAAATATTCAGCCAACTCAAAACTGCTATTGGTTGTTGTCATTCATTATATTTCTGTTTGATTTTTCTATCGGAATAATCAACAATTTTATAACATCTAAAGGTTTGTTTGAAACTTAATATGGAAATGAACATGAATGTAATTTTATATCTCCAAATTTAGTGTAAAATTTTTTGAAATCACAATGTATAAAATTTTATGTCTTTTTTGGTCAGATTTAGTGGCATGTATTGTACTGAGTTCCAGCAGCCACAAAATGCAATATTCAGATTATAATTTGAAACATTTTCATCTTCATTAATGTCTGAAGAAAACTGTGAATTTTCATGATCACTAAATTTAGTAATATAAATACAATATCATTTTCTTTAAAAATTCATCACACATTTTTATACATAAAACATTTTACAATTTTGAATCTTCTGTACCCAACTATTGTGAATTGTTTGTTCACTGCTGAGGTGAAAATGTGTATTTACTTTATTTTCTGTTCTATCTAATATTATGCAAGTTTATTCTAAGCATCTGAATGTTATGCGAACCTGATTGTCTATTTTAAAATTTGCTGTAGCAATATCTTTTCAGTCATAATTGAAAAGAGTATAATATATTGAATTTTCTAATGCTTCACAATTACTTTCCACTACACATGGGCTGTTTTCAATTTATCTCACTGTTCATGGTCCCTTTTCTGGTAGCTCCTATTGACTCAGCCTTTTCATATTTGGTGTTTGATACTTGATATCAGTTTATCAAGTAGTAAAGTTAGAAAAAAATATTTTTTTACATTAAAAGTGTATGTAAAAGTTTTTGATTGAATATATTGATCCTTTCTTTTTATAAATAATCTTACCATTTTTAAATTTCCCTAGTTTCTAATTTACTCTAAAATAAAGTAGTTACATATTAATTCACAGAAAAAAATATATTCCATTTTAAAAGGAAAAGACTTTTTGTGCCACCCTTTAGTTATGTTGTAAATAGGTACTGACTGAGGTGTATATGATACATGTGTAGGTACACATTATTAAAAAAAAAACACATAAAAAATATTTTTATGTATTTTTTAATATATTTTTTACTTTTACCAAAATACTGTGTACTGCACTTGAATAATGTTCATTTTTTTAACAAAATGCTTGCTTAAGAAACTTTTTATAACCATCTCCTTGCCACTTTCTTATTTGAAAGTTTAATTGCTCTTTGTACTTACTGTAACTTCTAAGATGTAATAATAATCCAAAATGATCTTTTGAATTAATATTGGTATTGAATAAATTAAATAGATTCAGTAATTATGATTTAATGTAATAGCAGTTTTTCAAGACATTCTTAATTATCATTGTCAGATACTTACAATTTATTTTTACTTGGTTTTTAACATTTTTAGTGATTATATTTCTTAATAAAAATTCTAATAAAGATAAGTTTATAAGTAGCTGTTATTGGAATATTTTTTTGCTATTTTTATTTATCTTTTTTTAAATTTCTAGGTTTAGTATGTTTGGTGATCTGTTTGATGAAGCAATAAGACTTGGGCTTCCTGCTGTACAAACTCGTCATCCTGGATTCTATTATGAACAGGCTGCTCGTCATGCTGTAAACAGAAAATTTTCTTGCCTTGAATTGTGTCTGGTAAAGTATAAAATAAATACTTTTTTTATATATAATTGTTATATCATTATTATTACCTCAAACAACCTTGATCAGGGTTAGTTATATTGTACTACTTTGATCAGATGTAGTCCCTCTGGGGTTGATTATCTTTTTTTCCTTCCCCTCTTTTCCTTATTTTGTACTGGAAGTTAATTGATTACCACCTATGTGTACCAGTGTTTATTTCTCTGTTTATTACTCTGTTATCTATCTAGGGTGTTGATAAAAAAAGCCCAACCAAGATTCCTACTAATTAAAGTCAGGTCTTCTATTTCTTTCATATTTAATTAAAGACTATTATATTAAAAAGTGTTTTAGATTAGTTATGTTTTAGATTAATTACAGAAAGTTTTAGATTATTATCTGGTTTTATTTTTCTGTGTTTTCCCATAATATGCACAATATGTGCATGATCTTTTGGTATTTTTGTTATAATTTTGTCAAGTTTGTTTGCTGGCTGGTAAGTTCTGAACAATGAATTATGAGGCTTGGCTGATAAATTTTGCACATATATGCGTAGCATGGGAATTAAAAAAAATATTGGAATGAAACAAAAAATAAATAAAAGTACAATATCTTAGTTACAAAATGCAGTATTTATTTTTCAGTGTAATTCCTGTTTACACTGATACACTTTTCCCAACGGGTGACAAGTTTTTGCATTCCTTCACTGAAAAATTCTGACAGTTTTTCTCGGATCCAAGTGGCCACAGCTTCCTTTACTTCATCATCAGTGGTGTAATGATTACCTTTGAGATGAGGGAAGAAGTGGAAGTCGCACAAAGTCAAATCTGGTGAGTATGGTGGATGCAGATTAGGCTCAAACTTCATCTTGCGGAGAGCCATCAGAGAGTTTGCGTGATACCCATGCACAGATTTTATGGTAACCCAGTTGCTCAATAATAAGGCCTACTCATTCTTTAGGTATGCCTAACTGAATAGTGATTGTTGCTGGGTGATTCAGTGGTCACTTTGAAGCAAATCGTCCACCTCCTTTCAATGTTTCTCATCAGTCACAGAAACTGGTAATCCACTGCGAGGTGCGTCCTTAATTGTCGTTTTACCATCTTCACATTCATGAAATTTCAACGCCCAACAATTCACAGTACTCCTGTCAACCAACAGTTTCACAACCATAATCTGTTTTTAAACAATGAAAAATATTCATAGGATTCACATTTTCTGCTGTTAAGAATTTGATCACTGCATGCTGTTTTTTTAACTGTGTTGACATATTGGCCGTACTTGACTCCATTTTAACTGCTACTGAAAACAAACTGGTAAATGAATTCCAACAAATTATTGCAGGTTTGTAGAGGGGGATTTTAGCTATCATGTGCTGCCATGCCCAACTCGATAGTATCTTTTGTATCCATGTAGCATGCTAGTGCGCAAAATTTATCAGCCATGCCTTGTATATAAAATAATCACATCAAATGCATGTTGGACCATTGAATATTGTTGTACCCATACCACATTTACCACTATCACACTAAATTTTCAGAAAAATTGGGAATTTACCCTTTCTTTCAATATTTTCTAAAATTTATTTGATGATTATATACAATATAACTTGAGTCTGATAATCCAAGTTATGAAACAGCTTGTAATAAAATGCATATTATTTTCTACATGAATAACTATAACTTTGTCATTTTGAATAAATGCATTCAGATATAAAGCCAGAATTTGTTTACATAGCTTTATTCATATTAGATAAAATTACTAATAAACCACTATATTTTTCTAAATAGTTTCCTTCAACAGAAATACATTTTCTCCATCAGATCCTGATCAGCTTTCAGCTTCCTGATCCCTACATCAAAAAAACAAGGTGGCTGTTCCAGCAGTCAGTTTCACACATAATGTTCGACTGTAGCATCATCTTTTAATCTTTCCTTCTAAAGCTTCTTTCAATAAACAAAGCATATGGAAATCACTTGGTGACAAGTCTGGACTGTTCAGTGAGTGTTCAAGAGGTTTCCAGTGAATGTTAGTAATTTTATCACAAGTCTGAGCTGCTGTATATGACTGTGCATTGTTATAGAGAAGGAAGACATTGCAAATCAAATGTTAGCAGTTTGATATTGTAGCATCTCTGAACTATGCCTGGAATGAGTCAAAATTTCAGAGGATTTGACATCTTCATTCTTTGTTGGTGAGAAATTAGATTATAATTTGTTGCGCAACAGGCAATGGTACCTCCTGCTCAGACATCTGACACTGATGTGGGAACATGACTTACAGACATGGCTAGCCAGTTGCTCCCCTCCATATATATATATCCAACTAATTACCTGCAGTGCTCCACCACATTCGCTTTCTTCCTCAGTCCATGCCATTCTGATTCATATTTGAATGACCATCATAACTTCCATCTTCTCTATACTTTTTGACGTAGCTTTTTTTATGGATTTAGTTTCACCAGTTTAAATAGTTAAGCAGCAACCCTCTCTAAATATTGTAATTTTTTTTTTTAATTCAAATCTGTTATGTAGTATATGGTAACTTTCTATCAGAAAACGTTTTTTAGTGCTTAAATCTTAATTATTCTCAACTTTTCTTTTTTTAGGATTTTTTATATCCTAAAACAATTCTTACTTCTGAACTTAAAACCAGTTGCCTAAGAATAGGAAGACACACTTCGTGTTAATAATATTTAAAAATTATCCATGTATGCCTGATCAAGATTTTCTAAACTATTCAGTTTTTTCTTTAATGAACTAATCTTTGGTTTGGGGAAATAAAAAGGGTAAAATATCTTGTTTTTTCACTTAAGCCTGAATTTTTTAGTGCACTTATGAATAATCTTTAGATCTGTCAAAGATTTCTTTGGGATGAATTAAAAAACATTTCTTTCTTTCTGCACTTCCTCTATCATAAAAAAAAATCAATAAATTTTTTAAAATATTTTCTTACATTGACGTTGTAATGCTTTATTTTTCCAAATATTTATTTTTTTAAACTTAAACAATAACATCTTATTTTTATACAGCAATACATTTTTAACAGAATATGTGTAGATAAAACAAAAAAAATCTTTAACCTAGAACTGTTTTGAATTCAGAAAATAAATTTACATATTTTATAACTTCAGAACTATTTTAATAAAATTTATATACCATTCAAATGCATGATTGTATAACTAGCCATGTTACAAAAACCACTTGCTCCTATCTTAGTAATGAAAATAGAAAACCAGGAGGTTAGGTTAATGGTAGAGGAATCATCATTAATTTGTATACAAAAATTAGTGGTAAAATTTTATGTGATTTTATTTATAACAAGTTTAACATAACAATAAATAAATTTGTCTTGCTTGTGAGGTTTGATTTTTGTTTGTTTAATATATATATATATATAAAGAAGCTATAAAAAGTTAAAGTTACAGTTGTAAGCTGTATATTTGTAAGGTTTCATGAGAATAATGAAACTCGTTCTTTAAAACAAGAAATTCTTCCTACTATTATGGTGTAGGAAAATTATGCGGTTGCATATTTTTAAATTAATAACTTATGTAAATTTATTTTTTATTCATATTGTTTAATTTTTTTTTTTATTCATATTTATGTTGTTTCATTCTTTATGAATGTTGTTGAAATATTTTTAAAAATTATAAAATATAAGCGAAAATTAAATAAATATGATCTTTCTTTCATTAGCATTTGATTAAGATAGATTGTCTTGTTCTCTAATTATTCCACTCTTTTGTAATGTAATGTTGGATTCAAAATATATTTATATTTTTATAAAATGAATCGTGGTAAATGCTGCATGATTAAATTTAATTATTTAACAATTTACCTTAAATCCATCTATTGATTTTATAATTTGGAAGATGAAACATTTGTTCTGGGGAACAGCTCTAGCTAATGCGATGTGAACCATCATCACTCCTAATGTTTTTATTTTACTGATCATAACAGTAATTGTCATTTTTCCTTATATTGTAAGGCCGTATATGCATATTGTATATACGGCCGTATTGTATATTGTTGGCCGTATATGCTGGTAATTGATAGACATGCTTGTATACAATGAAATTTAATGCTGATGTATAGGAATAAATTCAGTATTAATGAGCTGAATGTGATTTACAATAATAACTGGAATACTACAGTGTGTTCAAAAAGTGATACAACCTTATGGAAGAATGTTTCCTTCTTTTGTTGGATGTTTAAGGGAGGAAAATGGATTACACAACGCAGTATTTATTGTCTTCCAATATATTAGATATTCCAGTTATGGCCAGACACAAAATGGCTTTACAGAAACGTATGGTGTGGATGACCAAACAAGTCCTCCATCAAGCATCTGTGCGACAAGTTCCAAGGGACAGAGAATGTGGCAGATACAACTAAAAGTGGTTGTCCGAAAGTGTTTAAAGATGCATCCATACAGAATTTGTGTTGTTTACGAGTTGTCATCTGCAGACATTGGAAAACGTGTAGTTTTCTGTCATTGGTTCATGTCATCTATAACGCCAGATGGGGAAAAGTCGATGACTGGCTTTGGTTTGACTAGGCGTGGTATTACACCTTGATGGATACGTGAATGTACAGAATTCACGCATTTGGTGTAAGGAAAATCCACATCAGCTGCACAGACAAAAAGTGGGTGTTTGGTGAACAATGTCTCGTAGGTGAATCTTCATGATTTTCTTTCATAGCATAGTGAAAAGTGAGCGCGACATACAGATGGTGCAACAATTTGTAAATATTATACCTGCAGACCGGCTACAGTACACGTGGTTTAAGCAGGACAATGCTACATCTCATTCAGCCAACAAAACTATGACTTTCTTGGATCAATGTTTTTATAAAGGTGATTTCGAAGTGGTTGTGGCCCTCTTGGTCTCCTGATTTATCCCCTCCTGACTTTTTCTTGTGGGATACCTTAAGGATGCCACTTACAAAACTCATCCTCATACCATTCCTGAATTGCAGAGTGAAATTGGACGATGTTGCTCTGAATTCTTCAACAAATGTTATGTGTTAAAACATACAACATCATATTCAATTATTGAATTGCATAATGGAGGTCACTTTCAAAGACTATTGTAACTTACTCATTTTCCATAAGGTTGTGTTACTTTTTGAATAGTCTGTAGCATCAAAACAGCATACCCTTTATTTCCTGACAATAATAATTTAAGTCGAATGCCCCCTTTCTAATAATCCAGCAGTTATAATCATAGACTTGAAAAAGAAATTTTGCTTTATCTATGTAGCTACAAATAATGCCTAATGCTTAATTTTTGAAGTCATCCTAAATTTTGAATATTTCTTTACAGTTGAGCATTGTAGTTTTGCATGTATTTTCTATGTTAGTTATAAAATGCAGTCATTTCCAGAAATTATTGCCTGTATACAAACTGAAATAGTATGACAGGCTCCACTTCACCATATCAAATCTAATCAATGAAAAATCATCAATAATACTCATCCTCAGATTCATTCGCAGATTAAATTTTATACGACTTGCCAAAACCCATCACATGTGTTGATATAATTTAGCTTTGTTGGCATCAAACCATTACGCGTTTTATTTGCAATTAATCATTTTATTCAATTTAAATTTGCAGACTGAAACCAATTTTCATTAACTAGTATTAAAATTTAATGGAATAAATGTGGTTTTAATTATACTACACTGTTTAATTTAAATGCAATGCCTACAGCATACACAAGACTAATTAAGATTAGTGAATAATAACATAATATAAAACATAACAATTATAAATTTGTATAATAAAAATAGCATTACAATTTTATTTTGTTTCGGATATAAAATAATATATGTAATTATTCCATAAGAATAATTATAGGTGACATAACGACACATAAATATTATGTATATATAAGTTATGAAAGAAAGTTAGAAAAAACCACTTTTCCTTTTAAATTAATGTATTTTAAATTTAAAATACATTATTTTATATATAATCAATACTTTAATGATTTTTTTTTCTTAAAAGGAAGTGGATAAATATCCAGAGAATGATCCATTAGTTGGATATGAAAACTTAGAATTTTATGGGCAAAGACCATGGAGACCTGGCAAATTGAGTGTTGAACCTCCTGATGCACAAAGGGAAATAGAAGGCATTCGAGCATTACAGTATAAAGAGAAATTCAATTGCAATCATTCTGTAAGTATTTATATATATATTTTCTAATCGTATAATGATACATTCTTATTTCAAATTGAAAATTGCTTTTTTGGAGGGACATACAAAATTAAATTGCATTCCTCAGTGTTACAATAAGAGTATCATTCAGATAAGATTATTCATCTTAAAATTCTATTGTAATTCCTTAATCTGGTGTGTATATAATTTTTATTTATATATATATATAAATAATTAACTCAGTTCATAGAGCAATTGATTGATATATTGAAGATCTTGGGTTCGATTGGTTGGAATTGAGATTGTTTCTTTAACTGTCATTTATCATCTGATATACAAAAAATATTCATTAGAGTGGCTCAAAAAAAAAGAAGTTTTCATATGATTAATTCATATTTAAGACATTGTTCTAGATTACCCTTGTACAGACTTGGAGTTCTATGATATATATTTGAAATAAGAGTATTATTTTTTAATAGAGTCTAGGACACAATCAGAGGATCGAGGGTGGAGCTGATAAATTCATTACTCCTGATACATTGTTGTGCATAAAATTCCCAAACTTTTTAAATTTTGTGACAGATATTATTACTCTCTCTAATATTACTTATGTAGCATATTACTAATGTGCATATTACTAATTTGTAATGTTACTAATGTGCTACAACCTATTGACAGCATTGCATAGCAGCTCAGTGAAAACTGCAAAGTAATATTTTGTTTAATCATTGATACTTGTCAATTTTACTTAGTACTTTTTACTTAGTTGTTGACACCTGTTTGTGTTGACAAGTATTAAGCGGATCACAAGATTTTTATTGCATTTAGAATGAGTGGTTTTCATGAGCAATGATTTAATGGGAAATTTTTGTGCTAAAGTACCAAAATCATTTACAGAAACATTTTAAATGTTACAAGCTGCATATGTAGATGAGACTTTAAGCTGGACTCAAATGTATAAGTGGTGAAAATGTCTCAAAGATGGTCAGACTTCAACTGATGATAATCCTTATTCAGGCCGATTGGCAATATCCAAAACTGATTGAATTGTTGCAAAAAATTAAGTTTTTACTGTTTGACCAGTAAAAACAACGTGAACCATTGTTTTATTGGTCATGAGATAGCTGAAAAGTAAGCATTTCAAGAATTGTATGCTGTGAAATTATTTCATAAATTTTAGGCATGAACCACATTGTAGCCAAATCTTTGCATTGCTTTTTGAGTGACAAGTAAAACAGAATCGAGTTGATGTGATCAAATGTTTCCGAATTGACTATGAAAAATGTAATTATTGGAGATGAGAATGGGTGTATGGATATGATGTTGAAACAAAAACTCAGTTATTACAGTAGGCGTCAAAAAAATCCCTATAGAAAAAAAAACAGGTCAATCAAACACTAAAATCATGCCAGCACTTTTCTTTTTACTGTTCAGCTATTGTTGACCATGAATTTTTTTCCAAAAGGCAAGACAGTGAATAAAGAGGATTATCTTAAAATAATGAAACATCTTCATGAGGCTATCAGAAAGAAAGGCCTGACCTTAGAAGTCAAACTCATGGATACTCCATGGTGACAGTGGACTTCCCCACAGATCACAGTTTAATCAGTCAGTTTTTGGCAAAACTTTAGAAACAGTTATCCCACATCTTTATTCATCTGATCTAGCACTAGCAGACCCTTTTTATTTCTTAAATTAAAAATGAATTTGTAAGATCTAAATTGTAGTTGTAGCATTTTCAGATGATTATTTCAATAAAGGAAAATTAACAAGCCGAATTATACATTGTTTTGATTGAAGAGTGCCAGAGATTTTTTCAAGTATGAAAGAAATGTTACAAGTGATATATTTGAAATGGAGAGGAAGTGAAGTGTATTTTAAAAAATATTCACTTATTTAGCCTTTGTCAAAGGCTGAATAGCTTGTAAAGTAAGCAGAACCTTTTTTTATTCAAAAAGTTCAGGAATTTTATAAATAAACCTTGTGTATCCTAAAATAATTAAAGATAAGAATGAATCAAATTTCAATAGCAGAAGCAGTTTATAGTTACTGATGAGAATAACATTGTTGTGCATGACAATTAATTGTATCTAAATATTGTACATAACATTCAACATTTTACTTTTGTTGAGTGTATCTGTAATGTAAAAGTGTAGGTGATCTATTTACTTTTTATCTACAAATTCTTCTCTGAAGTTTAAGTAAAGGTATATTTTTACATAGTCTTAAGTGAATAGTAATGTACTAGTGTTTCTGTGTCTAGTCATATATTTTTGTTGAGCATGTTTTCTGAGCAAAACCAAAAAGATTATCAGCAATAACTTCACCTGCAAGTGTAACACAAAACAGGAATAGTTTCACTTCACATGATCAAAATGGTTGATTGAAGATATTCTGATGTAATAAAAAAAGTTCATAGATTTTAAATTTGGTACATAAAATATTAATCATTTTATTTTATATTGATTTGACTTCATGATGTAATTTATGGACTGCAGGAGTTGTATCTCTTCAAAAACCTTATAAAATTTTATTGTTTGTGAGTTTTTTCTTCTAGTTTAGATAAATAATTAATCTACATTGAATTTTTTTTGTTTCTTTCAGATGATTATTATAACACTTATAGGAAATGCAATTTCCCAATTTAAAACATATCGTTGTCCTCGCATGAGAAGACATCTAGGTAATATAGAATTTTTGTTAAAAATATTTTAAGTGAATAAGTGTGTGTGTGTGTGCACATGCATGCGCGCATGCATGTGCACATCCTGTGTTTGTACAAGGGTATGGATTGGATCTACATGAATCTCCTCAGAATCTCTAAGTAGTTTTGTCTCTTCTACTGACCCAAAGCATGCCTGATATTTCATGGTTAATGAAAGTACACATTATGCAAAATATTGCTGATTTAAATAAAAAAGCTATTGCTTTCAATTTTTTTTTTTTTAAGGTAACTTATTCTTGAACTAATCTGTGTATACAATAAATGGATAAAAATAAGCATGACAATTGATTAGCATTATTGTAATGATTTTTTTAGAGAAATCTTTTTCATTAAAATTTTTATAAAACTATGTTTCTAATTTGTACTCAAAATAGGAAGAAAAGAGACCAGATATTAAGAATAGAAATATAATCAAAGCCAAAAATCATTTTAAAAAAAATACACAACTGTTATAAATGGAAAACTGCAATAATTATATATTTGTAATGAATCTTTAAAATATTGACAAAAAATTAATAATTAAGTGACAATTCTAAAGCATATTGTATTAAATAAGTCAGTTTAAAAATCAGTTCAGCAGGGAGAGAAAAGTCAAAAGAGTGAAAGAAAAGAACTTTTATTGGGGATAAAAGTACTTTAAAATAATTATAATGTTTCAAAAAAATTAATCCAAGAGAGGAAAAATAGATCACATTTTAGTTTGTTATTAAATATTAATGTATTAAATAAGTATATTTTTTAATTGCTTAAGATTTTCAAAAATCTTTAAAAAATATAAAGTTTCATGGAAAAATTAACTGCGTGAACTAATTACTGATTTTTGTGCTATGTGTTCGATGAGTCTTGAAACAGTAATCTATTCAACAGCTAACTCTACTTCCTTCATTTGAACCAAAGTGAAACTTGTCCATTACATGGATGCATCATCCACCATAAAGGTTGATATAGATATCACATTGAGCTATGTGACTACTATAAATTTCTAAGTAGTTTTTTAAGGTAATTATTTTATATTTTAAGAGTATGTTTATTGATTTTTCTGTTCTATCCATCTAGTAAGAGATAAAATAATGTAATTAAAATAGGTTAACACTTTATATTTCTGATGTGAAAAGTATGTTTGTTTAATATGTGAAATTGTATTTAATTGATATATATATTTTTTTTAAGTATATTAATAATTATTTTTGTTTTGTTTTTTGTATGCGTTTTTTTATTAAATGTAATAACTATGTACCAGTCAATCAACTAACCTCCATGGCAAATTATTAATTTTTCTGTTTTTCATACAGAAGTTTTAATTCCTGATTAGGTTTGATATTATTCATATAATCCAAAATTCATTGATAATAGTTTAAAACAAAGAAGATAATTATATTATTAATCAATTTCTATTTGCCATAGCAAATATATAATTTCTAATTCCATTTTTAATTATTAAATTGGCTTATAAATAGTACATTTGGTATTTTTACACTTATAACAAGATCTCTATACCATATTCCTATGGAAAATCTTCAAGCTTGTGTAATGAATTAATCATAAAAATAAAGTTATAAATAAGAAGATAATTTTTTTATTAACGTATAATTAGTTATTATACTAATGTTTTTTATCTACTTAATGTTTAGTTATACAGATGGCAGAAGAGTATTGTAGCTCAAGGGACTATGGAAAAGCTTTAACGTAAGTTGCTTTGCACTAATTATTAAGTTTGTTTTTATTTGATTATGTGCTCGTAAAAACAAAAAGTGAAATATGTATATATATATATATATATATATATAAGAACAAACATTGTGTATATATATATATATATATGTATATACTGTTTGACACCTGCTATGTCAACGTCTAAAACAGCATGCAGTGATTGAACTTTAACAGCGGAAAAGGTGAATGCTAGTGACATTTATTGTCATCTATGGTGATGAGACTGTTTATCAAAGTTCTGTGAATTGATGGACAATAAAATTTCATGCATGAGGAGCTGGTAAAGCAAATATTGTGAATGAACCTCACATTGGTCAACCAGTTTAAGACTGATGAGAAACACCAAATTGAAGTGGAAACACCTCCTTTTGGTGCTTCTAAAGCACATGCTTAAAACACTTTAGATGTTAGATACATGTTTGTGTGTGTGTTGTGTCCAACAATCCATGGAGCCATTAATTCTGTGATATAATAATGCTGGGCCACAAACATTGCAACAACTGAGGGTCTTGCAAAGTTAAGATTTGGACATATTTCATACCCTCCATAATCACCAGGTTTGGTACCCTGTGATTTTTAACTTGTTCCGTATTTAAAGCCCTCTTTAGTATTAAGGGTATTCCTTTCATCAGAATGATAAACTGAAGAATGCAGTGAAGTTGTGGATCAAGGAAAGACCGTCAGTATTCTTCATTGACGGAATGAGGAAACTGGTTCACCATTGGGAGAAATGTGTAGCTATAAATGATGAATATATGGAAAAATAAATGTAAGTTTCTGTAGCAAATGAAACATCCCTTTTATGTCATATTTGTTTCATTTGACTAACTCTTTACATTTGCAAGCAACATTATACCTGCCCATTGTAATTTGATTACACTTCAATTATAAATCTATTTGTTTGTTTCCCAGTTAATAAATTTTTGCAATAACTTAGGCTACAATAATATAATAATTATTCTTGTAAATAAAAATATTCTTAACATTAATTTTTCCTTTTACAAAAATTTTCATTGCAGCTTACAATATCAGTGTCTAGTCATTATAAGCAAAGAAACATAGAGCTCTAGGTATGGACATAAGATATACCATCTACATCAAATTGAAATTAATATATATATATATATATATATACTAGACCTTTCTTCTGTATAATTTTTCCTCATTATCTACTGATGATTGTTTGACAACCAAAATAATCATTTATCTTTTGATTTTAAATAAAACTTGTGAATTGTGAATGTTTTTTTTTTTAGCGTAATCTTATTTTTCAAGTTATTTTAGCAACTGTTTAGCATAACTTTATTTGTATTTTTTTATTAATAATTTATGTATTGTTGTAAAAGTTGTATATTTGTTTATTTTTAGATTAATAAGCCACATGTTATGGGATTACCGTAGTGAAAGATGGCATCAGCTGTTAGCAAGCCTACTGTCAAGAGCATTAACTTGTGCTTTCCTTACTGCTAGTGTCAATGAATATATTGAGTTAGCTTTAGAATCAATGGCCCAGTTACCGGAAAATAGACAAATACAAGTTTTCAACAATCTGTTAGCAATTATTAAGGTAATTATCTTTCTTCTTCTGCTTTTTGTGAGTATATTATAACCAATTAAATAAGTGTCAAGATTATCAGTTCTTAATTCTTAAAGAATATTATTTTTTATTGGCTAATATTAATAGTCTATTTTATACAGGTTCTTATATGAAGTAAAAATGTATGAATTTTCTAAATGATAAATCAACCAGCATTTAAAAATATTATTTAATTATATAAATTGCGAAAAGGTGTTATTCAGCACTGAATACTATTTAGTATAACTAAAATCTAATGATTAAAGTTACTATTTTTTAACAAAACAACTGATCAGTGACCAGAGAAATTATCAAAATTGATCATCTTTACGTCTTTTACAGGTATCAGCCTTTCATATCATTTATTCTGAAATTTTTACTGAATTCAAATTATAAAACTCGATGGAAGAATGGTTAAAATGCTTAGAAAAAATAATTTAAATATTTTAAAAAGAATTGTTTTCCTTTACTTTTATAGTTTGTCTTTTTAAGCATTATTAATTGTTATGGTCATTAATCACTAAAAATGCCAAAAAAATTGTGGTGCAATTGCACCCAACTGTACTTATCAATTTTAAATGTAGATTTAGTCATTTACTTTTCACATCCTACAGTTTTCAAACTATTACTGTGAGAAATTCTAGTTATTGGAAACCATCATTGCTGATGGTAAGGGGATCTACATTTTTATTGATGCATAAATATTTTTGAATAGACCTTATGCTATTGATATTTTGTAGTTAAAATATTTATTACATGTAAATTTTTTCTATATTTTTTATTGCCTTAATAATGAAAAAGATTTTTAAAAAATGAAACATCAGTGCATTTTAGCTCATTAATGTTTGAGAAGTCATGGAACACATTATATATATATATTATTTTATTTTTATTTTTTTAATTTACTAATAAATATTTTCTAACAGACTTTCTTAATTAGTTGATGTTACTTGTAGCCACCAACTGTGATGGTCATTAGCCAATAATAAATGTCAGCAACTAGTACTAAAAGCATGTTCATCATTCTTTAACTTAAATAATCTGTAGGGACTGTTTTACTCCCTTGTTTCATCAGAATTTTATCCTTTCAATTTTTCCTGGATTCTAATCATTAGAAATTCTGAATATTATGTAACCATATCAGGTGTAAGAGATGGTGTTTACTACCATCTTGCCCTGACCCTAACCAGTTGTTACAAAATAATATATAAAATAAACATGAAATAATTAAATATCACTTATAATATTAATGTATTATATTTATTGTTCTTTGGAATCTATTAATTTAAAAATCTAACAAAAACTTGTAAAGATTAAATGTTTCTTAATGATAATTGCACAGTAGTGGGACTTTACAAAAGTAGTAATAGCTTCATCACAGAACACCTCAATATAAGATAGTTAATCTATTTGAATATAAAATTTGTTAATACTTTTAATACGTTTAGAGTTTTCTTTCTTTAGTGTACTGTTCCAGAACCAGAACCTGGTATTTCTGAAGAGGAAATACCTATTGCTGTTGAATTATGGAAAACTAGGAATATGAATGTCGGTAGTCCAATAACAGTTGAAATGAATAATATAACATCTTGTTTTGAATGTAAAGCTAAATTCATAGAAGCAACTTGTACTTCTGTTGAAATTCAAGTGCTTATAAGGTAAAGTATATTTTCATTATTTAAATTTGAGAAACTGTTTATGTTGATAATTACAAATCTTTATTATTTACTCTCTGAAGGAGAATTTAACTACTTTTACTATTTGATTGTTTTCATGTTATCAATTCTGTTTTAATAGTGCTGAATTCATTTTAAAAATGTTACATTAAAATTGTGATTGCTAGTGTCTATGAGAGAAATTATTGTTAAAGTTTTTAAGATAATTTTCATGGAATTTTTTACCGATTACCTTTTTGAATAAAATTTTGTTTTTTTTATTTTGCAGATCTCAGTTACCATGTAATGTACAATTTTCAAGGCTAAGCGTTTGTGTCAATAATCCGACTGTTAGTTCAGAATTTGCTGTTTGTGGTAAAGATGATGCAAATGATCCAAAATTGCTATTTTCTCCTGGAGAAATTAAAACTTATTTTTGCCACTTTGTTCCAGATCCACAAGATATAGGCAAAGAAATACAGGTATATTATAAATTATTATCTTGTAATTACTTTTTCTAGGAAAAAAAAGGCTATCGCTCAATTATAGTTTCCTAATTACAGATTACTATTTTAGTATATTGTAGTAAATAAAAAAATCTGCAATAAAAGTGATAAAAAAGTGGAAAATATGAAAGGTGAAAGGTTCCAACTTGCTTATGAACAGGAAGAGTTTTCCATATAAATAAGGTTTTAGATTTGGAAAGCACAGTTTTCTATTTTGTCTAAATAAAGGTGTTTAATAAATTTGTAAACAATGGTAGGAAGTTGACAGTAGAAAAAATTTATAAATCTTTTTTACATGTACAAAAAATTAGTTTTTTTTTTGTAAACCAAAGTTCTTTTTCTCATTTAAACTGAAATTTTGACTACATTTATGATGTAAGCAGTAGTAGGAAATGAATAATATTAAAAAAATATTCTTTTTTTCTTTGTATAAATAAGGCGTATTTGAAATGTGAAGAATATTCTACTTCATCTAGAATAAAACAATTAGAAGTTTATTCAGAAGCAACAGGAAAAACTTGCTTGCTTTCATTCTCTTCTACTGTGTAGATATATCATAACTTTAATATCAGGATCACAGAGTGTATGACATGACTGGGAGTGTCTCTACTTTGTTCCTGTGTTGCAACATATGCTGCATAGCAACTGTTAATCATATATCTATAGGATTTCATAATTGATCAATCTATAGTTATCATAAGTTTTAAAAGAAAAATATTGTAATAATAACTGGAAGTACAAAATTAAGTTAAATGATTTGGAACTCTTATTGTTAACTAAAGTGTTAGACTCAGGGGGTCACTTTGGTCTTTATCTTTAAAGAATCCCCATGGACTTATGTGATGTTCTCACCAACAAGTAGAGAAAAAGAACTAAAAGATGGCCTCTAAACTTAGTTGAACAGTCAATCAGCAGTCATGCTATCCCATATAGTACAGCAAGTTTCTGGGAAAGAGAAATGAGTTCATTACTAAAAACAGTTTTATTTTGTAGAATGTCTGAAATTAAAAACCTTAAAATGAATAAAGTTGCTTCCACTGTCCTTAACAAAGAATTAAGGCATATATATACATATATATATATATATATATATATATATATATATATCCTTACTAATATTATAAATGTGAATGTGAGTTAGTTTATTATTTGTTACACTTTCACGCAGAAACTACTCAACCGATCATCATGAAACTTCGTACACATATTCTCAAAGGTATTGCGAAGGACGCAAGACACTTTTTAGTTAAAAAAAAACAATATTTTTTCGGCAGGGTAAAAAAATTTATATTGGTAGGTATGATCGTCCAACAGAAAATTTGACCAAATTCAACGCCATCTGGCGTTCCAGTAAGTAAATGAAATAAAGTGCCAATCCAATACTGTAATACCGACGGTCAAGTCACTATTCAATTGAGTATAGTGCTTCTGCTGTTTTAAATCCTTCTATATTTATTGTTATTCTTCTGTCACTTCTAAGCAATACTAAAACTTTTCCAGTTTTTGAGGTTAGGTGCCTGTTTATTGTTTTACTTCTAACGCTATTTTCCGTTTTTACTCTGTTTTTTTCTAAAATGCCTCGGAAGCGCAAATCTAAACTGTCCAGGGATTCATCACGGGCCGGGCGGCAAAAGTTGCTCGAACTCAAGAATCTACCGCTCACGCAGAACTAAGACGACAACAACAAGTAAGGCGACAATGTGCTTTGAGGGCTGGTGAAACAACTTCTCAGAGACAAGAAAGGTTAGATGAGCAAGCTGAACGCCAAGCTATCTTAAGAGCAGCTGAAACGCCAATTCAAACACAAATTCGTTTAGAAAAACAAGCTTAACAACAGGCAGCTATAAGAGCAAGAGAAACTCCAGAACAATCGCAGGCGAGAAGAATCATTCATGCAGAAATGCAAAACGCACACCATCGAAATTTCATGCATAACAATTGGTCTGTATTTAATAATTCTGGATTACAATATGATCCTTCACTTGAATACCATAAGCATTCTTTAATTGGTATTGGCTCAATGAATAGAAAATGTCAGCATTGCGATGCTTTGAAATGGAAAGATGAAACTGCGGGAATGTGCTGCTCCAGTGGTAAAATTTTGCTTCCTTTACTTGGTGAACCAGAGGAACCTTTGAAAACTCTATATTTAAGTGTTACAGATGAATCGAAGCAATTTTTAAGTAAAATCAGAAAGTACAACGCTTGCTTCCAAATGACATCCTTTGGATTAGATAAAGTGATAAGAATGTTCAGATTTTCACCAACTTTTACTGTACAAGGACAGATATATCATCAGATTGGATCACGTTTTCCAGCAGATAATGAACAGCATACATTTTTGCAGGTGTATTTTATGGTTGATGAAGAAAATGAAGTAAACCGTCATTGTCAGTATATTGAAGGAGTCGAAAGAGATACAGTATTGAAAATTCAATGAATGTTACACAGCCACAGTTTGTTGGTAAATACCTTTAAAAGTGCAATAGAAAACTGGCCTCCAGATAATTACATAGTGGTCACTCATACTGATCAGACTCCACGTGGCGAACATGAGAGGCGTTATAATGCGCTGATGATCAATGAAGTTGCTGTTTTGGTTACTGGTGACCGATGCTGTCCACGAGACATAGTGTTATGGGCACATGATAATACGCTGAAACGCGTAGCCGACACTCATAAATTTTATGATGCTTTGCAGTACCCGTTAATTTTCAGTAAAGGTGAGCCAGGATATCATTTCAATATTCCAGTCATTAATCCAACAACAAGACAGCCAGTTCCCAATAAAAAAGTTTCCTGCATGGATTTTTATGCGTATCACATGATGCTTCGAGAGCACAACTTCAATCTCCTTTCACAGTCAAGACAACTCTTTCATCAGTTCTTGGTAGATATGTATATTAAAGTAGAGAGCGAACGTCTTCGTTACATTTCTATAAACCTTACAAAATTACGAGCTGAAAATTACATTCATCTACAAGATGCAATTAGCGCAGATGGTAATATTAGACCTAACGACATAGGCAAGATGGTTGCCTTCTACTCAGATAGGTTATTCTGCCTTCTACTTTTGTGAACAGTCCCCGTTATCTGCATGAATACACTCAAGACGCTTTCGCTTATGAATGAACTTACGGCAGGCCTGACCTCTTTGTAACTTTTACCTGTAATCCTTCGTGGCAGGATGTAACTAAAGAGCTATTGTCCGGGAAAAAATCCACTGATCGACATGACATAGTTGCTCGTGTATTTCGTTAAAAGGTTCACCACGAGCAAAGCCGCAGGTAAAAGCTAGTACTTTATAAAATAAAATATACCAAATTTGACTGGAAAAATAGTGTTATTCAGATAAAATCTAGAGATGTAACCACTTCGGCGCAGAGATTGTCAATGACACTATAAATTCATTCAGTTTTCCTCTACAATCCATTTTTCATCTTATGTTCTAAAATTATTTAATTTATTTTTAATGTTTAGAATTCCTAATGGCAGTAATTATTGCTCGTCAAAGTTTAGATAGTATAGAAACACAGATGTGCTGTAGTTCTGCCTGATTATCTGAAGTAGTTAGTATTGTTAACTGGCATCATAGGTAACAAGAAGTCATCCATGCTGTTCTCTGTGTCAGCTGAGCCTTCTGAACTCTGATTAGTAGTACTTTTTTTTAATAATGATTATAAGAGGATGAAAAATCCCAAACCTTTCCCAAGAATCTAGTACAGGTTTAATTGAATAAGAAATTGCATCATCAATCCAGAATTTACATATCCATTGGGACCAGTGCTAGTCATAATGTTCATTCATATTTAATTATTTAACACAGCAGTTCTCAGACTTTTTTTTTACATACCACTCATGTGAATTACAGATCACTTGCATACCACCAAACTGTTAAATATATAATTAGGATAGCGATAGAGTTATATCTCAAAATGGTAAAGCGATAAAAAATTATGATACCTTTTGAAAGTATCTATTTATTTTTTTTAAAAAACCATGTTCTGTTAGTTTTTTATTTATTACATATTTTTTAACACTTTTTACAAAAACATTTATTTACTTTTCAAATAAATGTAACATTATTCATTTATTGATTACAATATTCTTGAAAACTAAACATTCTGCTAAAAAGATAGTATTGCATGCTTGAAACAAGTGAAGAGACATCTGGTCTAGATGAAGTTAATTTTAAGTGCAACTTTGGGTTAAGGTTCAATTTATTACAAAATTTATTTTTTACTATCTTTATAGTGGAAAATTTATCTCACAAAGATATATGATAAAAAATGAAATTAAAAATAATAATGCTTTTCTGAACAGTGATGGATTATCTTTAGCCAAAATTCACATAATTCTAATTTAGTAAATTTAATTTTCAAACCTCCATCACAAGATAGTTCTATCAAAAATTCTGTTTCGTTGTTAGTTAGGGTTCCAGGAATCACATTCAGAATGAAAGAGTTTCAGATCCATAGGAATTTAGAATAGTCTTCTTAAACTGTTCTTCAAAAGTTTCAGCCAGCATTAGGCAATGGCATTTCCTATTATTGATGAGATTATCTTTTTGGTTTCAATTTTGTGTACTAACACAAAATTTTCCAAAATTGGACAAGACTGCAGGTTTTCATTCAAAACACTATTATTCAACATTTGAAATTTTTTTATGAATGTCTTTATTTTGTCGTCTGCTGAAAATTAATTTGTTATTTCACCTTACAACTTAAATATATCATTGAGGCAATTGAAAATACCTGATAAGTAAGCTAGTGTTTTGATCTACAGCTTGTGTTTCAATTGATCATACAGTTCAAAATCAGTATCCATTAGGAATATCTGCAACTTTGAATGTAGTTCAAACAACCTGCTTAGTATTTTTTGTACTATATCAATTGATATTTAAGTATGAAAACTAGCTTTATACTGCATATCTGAGAAGTATTTAGAGGCAGAAAGAAATGGGGTTCTGCATAGTTAAAAATAATATGCGTTATGGTGGGTTTTTAATTTTTGTCTGTCATCTTGGATCCACTATATTGAATCAAACTTAATTTTTTTAAATAGGAAGATGGACCATATGACACATGATATTGATTTAAAATTTTATAAGAAAAACAGTGGCGAAACCTAATTTTTTTTTTTTTTTTTTTGTTAATGCCTTCATTATAGAGTTATCAACTTCAAAGTTGCAATGATGGAAAAATCATGTTAATAATAAAACGAGGTAAAATGCACTGCATGAACAATTTTATTGCTTTTTACATTCATAGTGCTTACAGTAACTAACTTTAAACAAGTGCTATAATAATGATAATAAACAATAACTAATAATTAACAACACAACAGATTAAATGGCTATATCAATTGATATTATTTACTTTAAATATTACAATATTTATTTTAAATAAATTTTTTTGATCATAAATTACTAATGAAATAAATTTTGAAAGCATACAATTCTACAATAAATGTTCAAAATGCTTCCCATATACACCTTGGCAGTGTGCTAACCTCAATTAATATCTGTTTATAACTTGTTGTATCTGGTGGTGGTACGTGAGCGATTTGTCAATTTTTTTTTTTTCAATTCGTCAATGTCTCCAGGGTTTGTTTTGTAAAAATTATGTTTCAGGTATCCCCCAAAAAGAAGTAATCCAGAGAAGACAGATCTGGGGACCTGGCAGGCCATACTATGGCTCCTCTATGACCTATCCAGCAATTTGTAAAAATGTTCATTTAAAATTTGCTGTGCCCTTGGATAATAATGAGGTGGTGTCCCATCTTGCTGAAACTATATGTTATTATTTTATTCTTGAACAACATTTTCCTGGATATTTAGTAAAATCCTATCGGCTATCACAATACTCAACTCGACGGTCAAAATCATCTTCTGAAAGTTCTTGCACGAGGTGTAGCTTATAAGGGTGAAATCTATTTGTTTTAAGAATATTTTGTTTTAACTGAAAAATAACTGATGTCTTGTTGGACAACACATTTCCAAATCAATGAATGAACAAAGGTCTGTAATACATCTAATGACTTTACATCAGTTGTGACAGTTTTTGTTCTACTGGTGCAAGGACGATTCTTTACAGCACCGGTTTCTTCAAATCGCTATACTGTCTTGATCATGGTCGATTTACTTATTGGTTCTTTGTTTGAAAATTGTTGTTAAATAAATCACATACCGCTTGTAAAGGCTGAACTCTGCCACCATACCCTTATATCATCAACAGTTATTATTTTGGTTTCACTTAAAGAAGGCATTGTTATTTAATATTTAATAAAATTAAATAAATGAATGAGGAAACTATAATAAAACCTTCACAATAAAATTTGAATCACTAAGCCTACAACTTAATTTTTACTTGCACTATCAAATTTTACCATTATAAGTATGTTGAAGTAAAAAGGTGAAATGAGCAGTTAATAAGTTACATAGTTTCAGCGTAATACAAAATGCATTGTTGTAAATTAACAGTGATAAGTAACAAATATCACATGATATTAACACTGGAGGCTAATTTTTATTTAGAAAATAATATCAGTTAATATAGCCATTTAATTTGTTGTGTTGTTAATTATGTTTTATGTATGTTTATATATACGTTTTTGTTTATTATCAATATTGTAACTGTGTATTGTAACTGTTTAAAGTTCATTGTATGCGTTATGAATGTAAAATGTAATAAAATTGTTCTTGCCGCACATTTTACCTTATTTTATTGTTAACATGATTTTTCCATCATTGCAACTTTGAATGCTTTTAACTCGATAACAAAGGGATTAACAGATGACAGACAAAAATTAAAAACCCACCATAACGCAGATTTTTTTTAACTATGCAGAAACCCATTTCTTTCTGCCTCCAAATAGCTCTCAAATATGCAGTATAAAGCTGTTTCCATACTTAATTATCCCCTGATATATATCAAAGAACTCTTCTTTAATTTTTAATGCAATCCAACTAAAATGATATACCTTGCTAGGCAGTAAATTTCCCTATTATTTTGGAATATGTCTGTGATTTTTATATTACTTCATATAATTTTTTTTAAATACAAAATACTTATTTTTACTAACTAGATTTGAGCCATGCTTGAGAATTTTTTATTCCATTTTTATAAACTGTGTAATGTTCTGAAATTTTTTTCTCTTCATCTGTTTTTGCTGATGTATTTAGTATTACAATTGTAAATTTTAGTTTATATTTATGACAAATTTTATCTATCTTTCTTTTTCTTTTGAAATTTAAAAAAATTTGAAATATTTTTTGATTTAAAACAAATTCCATTTTATCTTTATTATAAACATCTGTTAATTTTTTATAATTATAATTAAAATAATTTTATATATATTATTTCATTTTTTATCCTGGTTTGTTGTGAAGTAGTGTTTTGCAAAGTAGTCTTTTGATAAAAATAAAGATTTTATTCTAATCATATTATAATTTTCTTTTTTTTATCACCACCAGTACATTTACTAGAAGCTAGTAAATGTATTTCTCTTATATAATGTTACATATTATTTTTATGTGGTCCATGGATGATTATAATTTCTGCATATTAAATTACTATTATTTATTTTTCCTTTGTACATGTGTTTTTTTTATCCAAAAAATTTATTTTTATTTCCGGTTTCACTTGTAATTTGTTAATAAATATTTAATTTCCTTAATGTTTTTCTTTATTTAGTGATTGATTAAATTTAATTATCACACACTCGTTCAACTATATCATGAGTATTAATAATTCCACTCATGATGATTTCTTCAAAATGTAAGTGTATCACTGACATTAAAGATGTAGGTTATATCATTGCTAATCCTTGTGTTTGCTTTATAATAATATTTTTTATCAAATGAACAGTAATTTTTGTTTGCAAATAATAGCGGTTATGGTATTTATAACATTTATTTCTTTATTATTATATATTGATTTTATCATGGCATTTCATCTCATGAATTTTGTTTTGTAATCATTAAAATATTTATTTTTTTCAGATTGGGTCAATTTTATTAGAACTTGGTGGAAATGATGCAGATAATAGAAGAGTATTATTACAATTTACTGGTCAAGGTAATGAAGCTTCCATTCCTTTTCCAGAATTATTGCATTTCAGGTAACTTTTTGAATTTTATTATAATAAATAAAATAGTAATTTTTTATTTTTTTATATTTTCTGTTTAAACACATTGATTGCTATGACCATATTAAGTGCAGTCTACAATAATTCTGTTTTTATTAACTCTTGTCAGGTTTAAAATATATGAAATGATTTGTTGATTTTTCATAGCCTTCAGAATGATTACTTTATTGTATAATATTATAGTTTGTATTTTTTGTATTTCTTTTTTTTAGATTTTCTATTTTAGTGAAGGAAATTGACGGTTATCAGTCAAAGAAATTTTACATCTTCATTAATATTCAGATTATAATTCAGTGTTCGGCTGGTGTTATTATTCTTCTTTTTTTTTTTACTGAATTGAACATCCTTCTATATGTATTTTTATAAGGAAGATAAGATGGTGACCACACCGTGCTGGGATCAAATATGAGATTATTGTTCATATAGTGCATTTTTCCTTCAACTGTTATTATGGCACTTCTTTTATTATTTATTTCTGTAAAGAAAATTTTCTATAAACATTTTTTCTACACAAAATTATTGATATGTATGTATAGTCATATGTGTATGTTGTATGTAGTTTATTTGGCAAAAGTGTGTATGTTTATACACTTTGTCTACTTTATTAATTTTTTGCTTTTATATATATATATATTTTTTCTTCTTTTATTTTTCTTTATATATATATATATATATATAGATATAAAGAAAAATCAAATCTTAGAAAACTCAATTCTTTTTTTTGTTATTGTACTTGTCAATATTCTCCTCTGTACTAATTATGTCAAAGAGACAAAAGTATAAAAAGTTTACCACCAAGAGTACAGAATTCATTTGTGTGTGAATATATGTATATATAACTTAGAAAAAACAATTCTTTTGTTATTGTATTTGTCCATTTTCCCCTCTGTAACAATGATAAAAAATATAAAAATAGCTTATAGACCATACAATCATGTAATAAAATATTTAAAAATGTATAATGATGATAATGATCCTAATAATTTGTGTGGTATCTATAAAATAACATGCAATGATTGTAACACAATTTATATTGGGAAAACTAGTAGATCATTTAGGGCAAGGTTTGCTGACCATTTGATGATCAATAATCATTCAATCACCGATTCAGATACAAATTTAAATATAGTAGAAATTGTAAAAGGATGTGATGATTATAATAAAAAATTAAATATTTTGGAAAAATATTATATATAAAGTATAGACAAAAGTTTAATTGATTAATATACAGACAGAATTTTATAATAACTTTCTTATCAAAACCGCCTTAGATAACAGCATATTTATATAATTTAAATAAATTCAAATAACTTCAGCACATTACTGTATGTGTGGCTAGCCACATAATAAAAACATTTTTAATTTTATATTTTTTAATATTTATGAATACATATTTTTATGTCGTAATTTTAATGTTTTGAATTTAATGTGTGATTTGGAAGAAAAGGTTTAACTGATGATGAGGGAAAACCTTGAATGCAATATTAGAAAAAAATAATAAGTATAAGGTAAGAAGCATTATCAAATTCTGTACTCTGTGATAAACGGTTTTTATACTTTTATCTTTGATATATGTATATAGACAGTTCATTAACATTTTGACCTCTGTCTTAATAAAATTTAATATTATAAGAAATATAAACCACCAAGATACAGTAATTAGATAAGTTAAACTTACCATATTAATTTTCAAGAATCAAATTTCACAGCATCCCACATCTTAAATTGGTATTTAATTCTTTAAAATATAATTCAGCATTAAAATATAATTATTTGTCATTATAATAATAATTATTTGTCAAAATAATAATAATTTGTCATTTTATTTTAAATTTTTTTCTGTTTTGAAATTTTGAATTGTATTATGAATGTGTATGCGTAAAGTTTTTGCTACCCAGTACTGGAATGATTTAATCTTTAAAAAATATTATTTTCCTTTGTTCTATTGTCATTATTGCCAAATATTAGATTGTAATTTTATTATATTTTTAACTAAATCATCATCTTTGAATGTAATCTGGTGGTTCATCATTGTATATTTTTATTTCTATCTATAAATGTAATATTTTTTGGGTATTTATCATTATTACATACTTCTAAAATTTCTAAATTATTTTTGCAATCAGTAATACTATGTTTGTATTTTATTTTAATTAATGGTCAGCTACGTTAGATATACCTCTTTTTTGTTTTTGTTTGCTGTGTAATGTTCTGAAAATCTTTTTTTAAATGATCTATTGGTGTTACCAATATAAATATTATTACATTCATTCCACTTAATATTTTTTTTAAATGTTCCTCCTAATTCTTCTCAATTATTTTTATTATTGTTTTTTTTTTTTAATTTGATTTATATGCTTTTTTATATTTATTTTTATCATATTAATATTTTTAATATTAATATATTTTTTCTTAATGTATTAATATTTTTTCTTTTATATTTGTGTAATTGTATTTTAGGTATTAACTATTATTAATCTTTGTTATTTTTTTTTGCATTTAGTGTAATTATCTATGTATTTTTTATTCTGATTTTTATAGATATTTGTATAACTTGCTATCAAAACCATGATAAATTAAAATTAAAACCATAAATAAATTAAAACCATTAAAAAAATAATAAAACCATAAAAATAAAACCAAACCATTAAAATTAAAACCATAGATTAGATCAAATTAAAACCATTGATAAATTAATTGCTATTTGTTTTATTTCATATAATTTTTTTAGTTAATTTTTGTATAATAAATAACTCTAAATATCATATTTCTATATGTATTAATTTTTTGTGACTATGTTTATTTCGATTTCAATATCTAAAAAAAATACTTTTCTATTTTTTTCTATTTCATATGTAAATTTTAAATTCTTATTGTAATTGTTAAATTTATTTAAACTGATAAATGCTCATTATTTATAGTTAAGTTATATGTGACTAAAATATTTACATATTCTCACTAAAATCACAATTATTCTCACATTCAAAGTAATTTTGAAAGCATATATATAAGGCACAAAATGCCCCCTCGAACAAATAACCGCCTAATCATCAAAATTCAGTAAGTCCATTTGAGTTCTATAAGGACTCAAATGAAAGGTCATGAACTTTACATTCAAAATATGAGTGGTAAAAATAATTCTGCAATATGGCATATACAATATGGTGGCTGAAATCACATGACTTTGATTTTTTTTGCAAAAATATGAATATAAAACCACCTAGTTAGGTCTGATTGAGGTTTATAAGGACTCAAATGAAAGGGAATAAACTCTACATTCAGAATCTTAGTGACCCAATTGATTTCAAAGTATGCCATATCCAATGTGGCAGCCATAACCAGCTGTGTTCATATTTTGTAAATTTGATCATAAATCAAATTTTTTATGTTTAGTTGAAAATTATAAGGACTTTAGTGGAAAAATTTAACAGTTACTGTGTATATATATATATATATATATATATATATTTCAGTGCATACATACAGTTGGTCATAGTGTCTTAGTGTTTCAGAAAATCTCAGGAATGGACCTGAGACTGTACAAAACTACTCTTCATTTACATTCATACACATCATCTTCATTCATCCTCTGAAGAAATACCTGATGGTGGTTCTGGAGGCTAAACAGAAAAAAAGGTGGTCCCATCCTGTTGGGAACCACATGTTATTCAAAAACATCCTTCAAAATCCTGTGAAATTCAATATTATTTTATGATAACCCTCACCACTGACAGTCACTGTGTTTCCAGCTTCAAAATAGAGCATCCAATCACTACACTGGTATAAAATCTGCACAAAACTTGAATAACACTTGTTTGAGTATGCGTGTTCTTTAATGACCTGAGGATTTTCTGTGCCCCAAATACACAATTTTTCTTGTTGACCTATTCACTATGTAAATTCATATAGTGTATTCACTTCATCATTAAATATGATTTAGAAGCAAAATCATTGTTCAGTTATTGATTCTCCAGCAACCAATCAATGAATGCACACTGTTGTAAATTGCTTTAGTTTCTGGGTTAGCTGAATCTTGAATTTGTGCTGATGCAGATCTTTGATTAAAATCCAGTGCATTTTGTTTTAAAATATCCAGTTATAGTTTGTGCAATTGCACATATTCAACCATAGTGGCAATATTTTTGGCTAAACAGGCAGTATGACATTTTTTTGTTGTCCTAGCTGAACCTATTTGATTAAACTTTTTCAAATAGTTTTTCACACTTGTTTGATTTGGGACATTACTCCTACTGAAAACTGCCATGTAATTTGCATGCAGTCCACAAAGCATTCTCTGTGCTTGCAAAAAATTTTCACTGTCATCACTCACTTCATTCATCATGTAATGAATGCTCCATATTGACTAATTTGCATCAACTTCAACATATGACTCTCAGAACTCAGAATGCTACCAACAGTGTGAAGGGGGAAATAGTACATAATTTAAATTCTATGTTTTGGAACATCCATTTTATATACTATGTACTTATCAGAACGATAGTCTTGTAAGATGTGTACCATGTTTTTCATATGGAAAGTTTTAATCTCATCAGTGGCAAGTATGTTGCTACTCTATTTAAACAGTTATATCACTCACACAACTGACTTTCCATTGTGTTGGCATATTTTCAATAACAATAGCAAAGTTATGTTGCTATTGTTGTACAAGGCATTTTTTTAAAGTCAGGTCCATTTTAAATGTACCACCATTTTGTATGTCCTTTTAAATGTGATCTAAACAGATGGCGCTTGCGTACCTCAGTTATTTCAATCAATCATAGTTTAGTCATTTTGTTTTTAGTTGTTTATATTCATTCATTTATAATTAGTGCTACAATTCGTGATCCCACAGAATATGAAATAGAAGGAACTATCCAGTTTTTTGATGGCAAAAAACAGTTCTACAGCTGTAATTCACAGGCAAATTTGTGACGTTTACAGGCCGAATATTATATCTATAGCCTTGACTTAGTAGACAGCGAATATTTTCTTTTTCTTCACCTTAAACAGTGGCTTGTATCACAAAGTTTGACAATGATGAGTTAATGAAAAACGATATTACTGCTTGGTTTAAGTCACAAGTGGAAGAATTTCTTGAAGATGGAATGAAGAAGCTAGTGAAGCACCATGATTTAAACCATGTGTTGAAGTTGAAGGCGGCTATGTAGAGAAGTAGTAAATAGATGTAGTTGTTTTGTGTAAATAATAAAGTTTTTCATGTTTTTCAGTTTTATTTTTAAACTGGACCTTACTTTTAACAGACATATTTTTAAATAAAGCAGTACAGCAAATACATTTAATGTGTCTTAATTCTACGAATTTATATAACAAATTAGAATTTTATGTTAAGTGTTAATTTTAATGATTTAATTTTACAATTTTTGATATCAAATATATATGTAGGCCATTAATATGTAAAATGTCATTAAATTTAACTTTGGAGTACTTTAGGGATGAAAATATTATTATACAAGATAACTTGAAATAGAGTTATATCTCTCCTTTTTATATTTGAGTGTAAATAAATACACATGTATGTACCCATACACATGAAACATGAAGGAAGCCAACTAAGTCCTACATCAGATAATAACTGAAACACTCTAAACTCACTTTTTTATTATTACATTAAGTATGAAACAGATAACTTACTAATTATTTATATTATTACTGTAATTTTTATTTTAATATTAAACAAATTCAAAAAGTTTTTTTTTCTTTACCATAGACAGTGATAACAATGATAACAAATTTCAGATAAGTTTTAATTCAAACTAGTATCAATCATTAAAAATTAAATTATTATTATGAAATTTTGACTTTAGAATAATAATATATTTAAAATTATGAAATTTTCTTCTTTTTATAATTTTGAGACTATAAATATTAATGTAATTTTAAGAAATTACATTGCATTGTATACACAAGTTTAAATTGAAAAATTTTTTCAACATTGGAATTTTATCTAAAAAAAGAAGAAAATTTTAGAAATTACACTGGAAACTACATTCTATGACTGTTTATATTTTTTATCAAGTTCATCTCTTTCAGTAATATAATGTTGCTGCAATATCCTGTACACTTGAAGTCTGGTTTTTTGTGTATGTAGATCTGCTGTCTTTGAATGTATCTTGAAGTAGTTTTATAGTTATTCAGTAAGTTGTGAATAATAAAATAAACTTTATGAATCATTTACATTAGCCTTTTACTGATTTTTGTTATTGTAACTATTTTATTCTATGAATGTCCAAGTTGAGATTCCAGAGATAGAATTGAAATATCAGTTATATATCCTGCTCATAATTAACAATTCTACAAGCCATATTTTTATCAACCCACTTGTAAAAATTGTTTCATTTTATGTTATTCTCAATTACATTATTTGAGCTTCTTCAAATAAATGTTTGATTCTATTAAACAGTTTCAAACCAGAAATGTTATACTGAAATCGGGTTTGCAAGATACCACTCTTGAGAGGCGTAATTGTTAATCATGTTATAAAAGTTATGATTTAAAAAATAGTGATTGTATTTAGTTCTTGACAAGTATACTAATTTATGCTTTTGAAACCATCATAATTTTTATTTAAATTATTTTTTAAGTATAACTTAGTTTTTTAGAATTTTAAATGACATTAATGTTTTTTAAATTTAGTATTTAAATACCAGGTTGAAAATTAAAAGTGAATTCTTAACTTTAGTTTCATTCCCTCCCTGAAATAAAGAATTCCATGAATTAATTTCCAGAATTTAAAAAAAATGAAAAAGAAGATCAAAGAAGATTATTATTTATATTCAAATTTTTCATATGTTGTAGATATAGTCCAGCTGATTCAGCAAATTTTGATACTTTTAGACCTGTTGTTAGTACAGTCATTGCCGCACGAATACCACTTATACAACTGAATGTTGATCAGCAACTCCCATCATTGCAAGGAAGTTGGCATCAAATCACAGTTGTAGTTAACAATACTGAAACCATAACAATTAATCAGGCTGTACTTCATGTTTCTATACGACCTAGTTCTGAAGATGCTACAATAGAACAATCAAGTAAGTAGATTACATTTCTTTCATTATATACGGTCTAACAGAATGATCTGACAATTTTGAAGTCACTGTTATTTTAGCATAACTGTCAGTGAGATGGCAGGACCACTTTTTTGCCTAGCACTAGTCATACCATTTTAGTTGCCATCATGAGTTAGTCGGGTAAACTTTGTGCATTTGTGATTGACACCTATTTTAAAAATAACTCCCTTATCACTTCACAGCACTAATTTCGTAAACATTTTAATTTACATTAAAATGCATATTTTCTCAGTATAAATACAATATTACTGTGGGTAAAATTCTTTCAAAACACATTGTCTACTTTAAAAGTGAAATCAACCAGATGAAAACGCAGTGTGGGAACACCCAAATACATTGATGCTATAAGGTTAGCTATAACGCAATCTCCACGACATTCAGCAGACATTTCTGATTGAAATGTAAGAATTTTCCATAATGACTTTCAGTTCCACCCACACAAGATGATGTTAGTGCAGGGACTCAGTATAAATGACTGGGCATCGTGTTAAGCTGCATGCGAGTTCATCCCCAAAAATGTCCACCAAGAAGCAATTATTCTTTCAAATGACAAGGCACACTTTCACCTCTATGGATGTGTAAAATAAACAGAACTACTCATACTGGGCTGCCAATCGCCCACAAGAACTTCATGAGCGATCACTTCACAGTCAGTATGTTATAGTGTGGTGTTTAGTTTCAAAATTTGACATAATAGACCCATATTTTTTTGAGGAGTCAAATCACTGAGTAACAATTATAGCTCATTGGTATATAACAATGTTGCATAACTTTTGATACTGAAACTGAATGAGCTTGGTTATGAAATTTGTTTCCAACAACATGGTGCCATTGCCCATCCGGCAAGAGTTTCCTAGGATGTTCTTTGAGAAGCCTACCCAAGATTTTTGATTTCACAACATGGCTACATTCCCTGACCAGCACGTTCACCTGACCTGGCCATTTGTGACTTTTTCTTTTGGAGCTATCTTAAAGATAAATTCTAATATGTTTGACCACATTGAAGTGCAGAACAAAGAAGCTATTTAGTGTAAAATTTCAGCAGTTCCATGAGCAGTGATTGAGTGAGTGTTGACAAGTTTTAGAAAGAGGTTGAATGAGTGCATTCGGAAAAACGGGCAACATTTGAACCATGTAATTTTCAAGTGAAATATGGAATATTATAAGTAAATCTGTATGAATTATTTTTTAATTTGATTCATTAAACTTGGTAATACTGTGAAATACATTTGTTTCATTGTCCCTTCAAAATCATCAGATCATTCTGCCAGACCCTATACTTTCTTAATAATTGGAGTAATTGTATTTTTATATGTATATATTTCTTATATATTCCATTTAAGTTGTGTACAGCCATTAACTTTTGTTTATTAATTTATCATGTGCTAACTATATATTCAGATTTCATGGTTCAAGTTATCCTAAAATAAAAAAAATATATTAAAATCCCTGCAATAGTTACTGAGATAGATAATGCATTGATAAATGCATGCTGCCCACTTCTATTACTATATATATACACAACTTCTCTGCTGCTGCTGTACCCCCCACACTCAACTACTTTCAGCTGCTAGAACGAATATGCTCATGTATAAACATAAGATGTATTTTCACCTATTTTAATGACATAGTGTAAATTGACAATTTGTAGTAAATTTTATCTAGTTTCCAAATCTTTTTTAAAAATGTCAATCAGACCATTTCTGGAGAAAATTTACGTTATGCAAGGCAGATACATAATAGTCTCGTAATCTAAAAACAGTACTTAAAATTTAAACCTAGATATCCATTTCAGCTGTTGAACAGTCAAAATTATCTTCAAAAAATAATAAATATGTAAAAAAACATTGATAAATAAATGGTATTTACAAATCACTATAAAACAAGTTTTTTTTAGCTTTTAACATTTGAATAAAAATAAAAATTTAGTAATATTTGTGCAATGAACTGTGTTGAACAAATATTGAGAATATTCCAAGGTTATGTGTTGTTAAAAGTAAATAAATTCAATAATTTAATAAAGTGTACATTTAAGTTCAGGCTCTGTATTTTTTAAATATAGTTTTATGTGTAGTGTATAGAATGATTAAAATATATTGTATGGTGTATGTATTTTAAATATATTGTATAGAAATGATTCCACAAAAAAAATAAAACATTTTATTTTTATTAAATTTATGGTTTTATTAATTCTTCAAAATTTTCATTTGATATAAATATGTAACTAAGAAGTAATTTAGTAAAAGGTATAAAAATTATTAAAAGATGAATTATACATTTACAACTTAATTTCTATTGAATTTTGTTTTATATTTATATATTTTCTATACAAGATTAAAAAAAGTTAACTTAATTATTTAATTTTTTAGCTGAAATATGTGAAAGTATTGAAGCAGGTTTATTATCGTTACCATTGACCTTGACTTTGGGTTCAATGCCAGCTGGTCAAACATCTCAAAAAACATTTTTCATGAAATCAAATTCACTTGCAACAAGAAATCTTATTCTAAAGGTATGTAAGTTGGTTTATTTATTTATTTATTTTTTTTTAATATGAAGGTTGTCAATAAGTCCTTAGAAAAAGATAGAAAAACAAATTATTTTGTGTAGATTTTTTTTTATTTTTCAACATAACCTCCTTTTAACTCTATACACTTTTCTAATTGTTTCTCCAACTTTTTTAAGCTGTCCAAAAAGTAGAATTTCAGAAGCTCCTCAAAATAAGCATCTGTTAGGGCAATGACCTCCTCGTTCGACGTGAACCATTGCCTGCCGAGCCATTTTTTCAAGTCTGGAAATAAAAAAAATCACTGGGGGCCAAATCTGGTGAAATTGGTGGATGTTGTAATAATTCAAACTTTAGTAACATAATTTTGGCCATCAAAACTGTGTAGGTATGCACCCGTGCATTGTCTTGATGGAAGAGGATCATTTTTTTTTTCAAGCGAGGACATTTTTTCTTGATTTCTTTGCTCAATCAGTGCAATAACGATGCATAATATGCTCCAGTTGTTGTTTGTCCTTATTCCAAGTAATCAGTGTAGATGATACCACGTTCATCCCAAAAAATTGTGGCCAATACCTGGTCGACCAATTTCACCATCTTCGCCTTCTTCGGAACCCATTTGCCTTCAAAAACCCACTGCTTTGACTGTTTCTTTGTCTCTGGAAGGTAGTAGTGTATCCATGTTTCATCCACAGTTATGTATTGACGCAGAAACTTGTCAGGATTGCGACAGAAAAGCACCAAAACAGCCTCAGAGTCGACGACACAATTGCGTTTATTCTCCACTGAGAGCAAACAGAGCACCCATCTTGCCAAAAAATTTTTCACACCAAATTTTTTGTGCAAAATTGAAAACACTGTACCTTGCATTATCCCTGTGGCCTCAACTATTTCACACACTTTGATTCGTCGATCACTCAAAACCATATCGTGAATTTTGTCAATCATTTCAAGGGTTGTCACTTTACCACCCCTGGACATCCCAAACGATGTTCGTCTTTTGTTTATGTATGGCTACATTTAAACTCATTTACTCAATTGTAAACAGTTGCAAACACAGTAGCAGATGTGCCATGAACTTCATCCTACTCAGCTTTGATCTCTTTCAGTGTTAAGCCCTCTAAATATAGGTGTTTAATCACCACTTGAAACTCACTTTTTCCATTTTTCTAAATAAACAATAGCTTGTTGCTTCAATCAACTATGACAATGAAACCACTTGATGGATACAGCTGAAACTTTAGCTTCACTAGCAAAAATGACGTTTACTAAAACCAAGCCATATTCAATACTATAAGCGTCATCTCTTGGCTTTTCTAAGGACTTATTGAACAACCATCGTATCTTAATACTTTATAAAGTATTTAAATCTTTTTAAGACCAGTACTTCTTATTTATTAGTGATTTGTAAATTGAGAAATCACATTTTAAAAATAAACCAGCAGCTGTTAAAATCTTCAGGAAAGATTTTTTTAAATTAACTTGATTATTAGAAAAGTTCCTTCAAATCTGAAAATAATGAAATTAAAAACTATTTTTAAAAAATTTTTATTATGTTGTCTCTGATCCTGTCTTTGCTGATATCTGGTGTCTGGTCTTTTTATTGGTATGGTTTTGCTTTGTCATCTGGAAAGCGATAGTCAGTTCTGTTGTATATTGTATGCATTTTAAGGCATACTTGCAAGTCAATGGCTTAATGTTGCTTTAAACTACCTGTTGTGTCAGTAAAGGTATTAATTTTTTAATTTGTATAGAGCAGAACAATCTTCTATGGTTGAGAAAAAATTGTTACATTAAAGTGGGAGTGTGATGCGGATAATCTTTCTCTCCCTCTTTTTTGTAAACAATGCTTTTTAATAACATTGAAAATTAGTAATGTATGATCTACTCAGTTAATCTAATATGCTCTTTAGACTTGCAATTTAATCCCAAATTGGAAGCTTTGAAGTTTGTTTTTATTAGCAGCATACTGCGATGTGTTATGTACATAATACAAAATAATAAATTCATGTAATTACAAACACATTAATCTAAATTTTTCATTATATACTTTTCCTCATTTTATTGCAGAAATATCAGCACTCTAATTAACTGGGACATTTGTTTAGTAATTTATTTTGCATCTGACAATTTTTCACACTTAAATCAGGAACAGAAATAGACACATGATACAAGTTTAAGTTTCTCGATAGATTAAGATTCATCAGAAATCAATGCAGAACTTGCACAATTAAATTTTTATAAATACCAGAAGATTTTTAGATACTTCTTAGTAGCTCAGTTGTCATATTAATCTACCAGGCAATAAATAAAATCCCCAACATATCCTTGGCTTTTTTTAATGTTACAATATTTCTCTCATTAACAAAAAAAATATTATTTATTTAACCAATCAAAATGGTTATTAAAAAAAAAAAATCAAAACAGAGAAAGACACAAGAAGTCATGTAGTGCAACTAATTTATCTTTTCACTATTGTTCTTACTTTTTTATAATTTAAAGAAATATATATTATAGTTTTCAATAACTATAATAAATGACCTCACATAAAAGTATTAAAAAAGAGAATCAAACTATTAATCACTCAGCCTTGTAGTCCGACGAAGTTTTCTTCTACTCAGAAAGTAGTGTAAGAAATAATTTACTTATATTTTCTACAAGACTGACTGGATTTTTTTTCTTTTTAATTTTATTTTAGTTGTATTTAAGTTTCCATCATTTATTCCTTTGGCAGAGTAACGTACTCTGATTGTAAAACTGGTCAACATGATTGTTGTCTCATGAGTGCCAATACGTTTACTTAATGCAATTTTTTATCCTGTTTACAAGTATGTATTCAGAATTTCACCCACAGTTTTTTTGATATTTTGATTTTTTAAATATTTTAAAATGTTTTTCGTCCATTTGTCCATTATCAAGTCAAAGCTCTTAGAGCATTGTAAATATGATGGAACCAAATGAGCTAACTCAAAGGGTAGCATTGCTACTGTTGTGTAGGTTCAGACGTGTATAGACATGTACAAACGTGATCAAGTGTAGCACACATTCATCAGAACAATGCCAGTTGTGAGACAGTAGTGAACCAGTAAGCACGTCATTGTGAGTGCTTTTTGTGTCTGAATTATTTTTTATTGCATATTTACAACTTTATTTCTTTTAATTAGTCGTTAGTTACAAAATGCCTAGAGTTTGTTTAAATCATCCTAACAATTTTTGTTATGTATGTGGTGAAGTGACACTCAAGTTCCAAAGATAAAACCTTACTCCGTCAGTAAAAAAGTGTTTTGAACTTTATTTTGGGTGTAAAGTCAGGGACCAAATAAAGGCCAGAACCCCACGTATCTGTTGTTTATCATGTTCTAGGCTTCACATTGCATGGAAAAATGGCACACATCACATGCCATTTGCTATCCGTATGATTTGGAGGGAACCCAAAGATCGCTCTTCTGACTGTTATTTCTGCTTAACAAACTTTAAAGGGATTACGTCAAAATCAAAACATATAGTGGTGTACCATAACTTGCAATCTGCAATGAAATCAGTTCCACATTGTGAATTTCCCATACCAAAGCCTTCAGAACATGTGACATTAGATGAAGAGAGCTCAGAGTCTGATGGAAGTAAGGAAGAAAAAGAAACAGATTCTGGTGATACAACTTTTGTACAAAGCAATGCATCTGAGCCTCATTTTCTGACTCAAGAAAATCTTAATCTCATACAAGATTTAAAGTTATTCAAAAAACAGTCTGAAATGCTTGCTTCCCAGCTAAAAGGATGGAATCTTTTTCAAAAGAATAGGATATGTGCTTATCGTAATCATCATTCTGAATTTAAAGACTATTTTTCTAAACAAAATGGCTTAGTGTTTTGTAATGACATTTCTTCTCTTATGGAAACACTTTGTAATGAACATAACCCAACAGAATGGCACTTGTTCATTGATTCCTCTAAAGTTAGTTTAAAAGCAGTGCTTCTGCATAGTGGCAATAAATTCCCATCAGTACCTGTGGCTCACTCTGCTAATATGAAAGAAACATGTGAAAACTTTAAATTTATATTGGAAAAGCTTCGATATGCAGTGTATGACTGGAATATTGGTGGTGATTTGAAGGTAATTGCACTTATTCTTGGTCTGCAGCTTGTTTACACTAAGTACTGTTATTTTTGTGTGAATGGGATAATAGGGACAGAAAAAACCATTTCATTAAAAAAGAATGGCCTAAACGCGAATCACTCATTCCTAAACAGAAAAATATGAGATATGACATATTGTGTAATTCTAAAAATGTGTATCTACCTCCATTACATATCAATTTAGGATTAATGAAGAATTTTGTCAAGGCCGTGGATAATACTCCTGGTTTCATATACTTAAAACAGAAGTTTCCTAAAATTAGTAATGCAAAAATTAAAGAACAAATATTTGTGGATCCACAAATATGATGACTAATGCTTGATGGAAAAGTTTGAGGAACTATTGAATGCACTGGAGAAAGCAGCTTGGCAAGCATTCAAAACTGTTACACTTAGATTTCTTCCCGGAAAATCATGGCGCGATGAGCACAAGGAACACTTTCATCAGGAAATTTCAGGTATGAAAAAGAGGTATCAAGGCAAATGGAATCCTAATATGCTGGCCGATTATTGTTGGACCATCAAGAGGGGATGCTCCACAGGCGAAATATAGCAGAAAATCGTCATTTTTTACTTTCTAGGTGAGTCAAATGTTTGAATATTGTGTAATTAAGAATACAGAAAGTATTAAAATGTTTGAAATTATAAATGCCTGTCTCTCAGAAACCTTGTGTGATGGGGAAAAACCAGTATCATATTTGAATTCAGGAGAAAAAATACTATCAGAATCACATATTTTTCTTCCTGAGACAAAAAAAAAGGTTCTTTTTTGTTCTCTAGTGTAATCAGAGTGCTTATGTTTGGCTATTTGTTGGTGATTTGATATTTACTTGATCAGATCATACCTGCTCTTACAGCAGATTTACATTTAATATCTTCTAAAATAACTGATTTAAAATATATGAAAATTTGCAAATATAAAAAAAAATTTATAGTACATTTATCATTATAAAGTATCCTTGCTTATTCTGTTATTTACATTTTTCCAATTTATTCTGTTTAGTAACTAGTGTAAGTGATCAATATTTAAGATGCTATTGTATATTTTTAATTTATGAAATGACTTTGAACAGGAATGAAATTGCATGTGCGTTTTTGCTGTACTATAGTTTAATATTTCTGATTTCCCAAGACTCTGTCACCAAGTTTAAAAATACCTGTGAAAAATATGGTTTTAAAAAACATAAAAAGATCATCCAGTATTTTAGAATATTTTTTATATATTTTTTTATATATTTCATCCAATATATTTTTTTTTGTGTTGACAGTAGAACTGTTTATTTTCAGGTTTCATACAGAACTGATTTAAATGAATTGTGTGAGAAAGAAGAAGTTGTTTCTGTACCAGTTGCAAAAGCATTAGATATATCCAGTTCATTCTTATCAACTCGATTTGAAGTAATTAATAAATTATTCAATAAAGAACCATTCCTGATTTGTATGCAAATAAATTGTATTTCTCCATTGCCTATTGTGGTAAAAGATACTCAGATGATTCTGGTAAGAATTTAATAATATATTGAAGTAATAGATATTGATTGAAACTTTATTTAAATAGTTTCTGGAAATTTATTTTATTTCAGTATAATATGTTTCTAGTATAATTCTTGTTATAAATTAAAATATTTCATTTGTTAGTGGATAAAAACTTAAATGAATATGAAATGCAGATTCCTTATCTTGTTATTTACTAGTGTATTACAAACTTGTGATTGACTACATACCAACCTTTTAAAAAAAAAAATCAAATTTTAAAACAATGAAAATAAATAAAAGTTTTAGGGTTGTTCAGCTGCCATTTTGAACAATATAATTATTAAATTAGCTATATTGTAAGGTATTGATAATGCATTTTGTGTGTGTGTGTGTGTGTGTGTGTGTGTGTGTGTGTGTGTTAGGAGGGTGTGTGTATATGCATGCATGGGCATGCACACATAAATGCATTTCATTAAGTTTTCTTAAACAACAAATTTTTAATTATAACCTGATGATGTGGATCTGAATACACAAAGCACATTGATTTACAAAAATTAATTAATTATTTGTGATTGCTTAAGGTGTTTTATACAATAATCTTTTACTGCAGATAGAAAAAAAAATTCATCAATCAAAACGTATCTAATTCAACCAATCTAGACTTCTGTAAATTGATTAATCTATTAATTCAGTAATAGCAAAGAATCTGGTACTGCAAAGTGTCTCTGTGTATTTTATTGTAAAAAAGAAAAATTTGTGTATTTTGGAATATCATTGAGTAGTGTAGTCAGTATTTCAGATAGTGTGAAATTCCTATAGTAAAAAAATTGTATTTTCACCTATGAGAGTGCTTTGAAAAATGAAATATTTAAAAAAAGTGGATATAGTAACAAGTTATAAATATTTCATTAGAATATAAGACAAAGATTGATAATTTTAATAGTAGAAGGAAATCATAAAAGTACATCTGATGTAGATGTTAACATTATAGATGGAATTAGAAGAATCATAAATACAACTAGGAAAACAAAATACGTGAAAATTTAGGGTTAAAGACTAACCCCATTGAAACAACAGTTCCATACTGATAGTTAAGGAACAAAGCAATTCATCATGGAACACTTCTGTGGCAACATACTATATCCATAATTTATTTTACAAAAATATTTCTCGATTTTGCTCCAAAGCAATGTACATTAAGCTTGTAAAACATTGTTTTTTATTTGTTTTAATTTGACAATTCTTTATTCCTTTTATATTATTGATTTATTTGATAAGCAGCATTCACTGTTGAAGTGCTCACAAAAATAATAAAATATTGTAAAAAAAACTAAATAATTTTTGAAAAAACTTTTTTAATTTTTTACAATTTTTGTAGTATATTAGTTATTTGTTTCTTATTCTAATCTATTTCAAAAGCAGATCATTTTGTTTTTTAAACAATATGCTGAGTTGAATTACTGTAGAGTAAAATTTACTTATACATTGATATGACATTTGAATTGTATGAATGAGTATGAATCAGTGGCATTTACAAATTTTGTAACTTGGTTATTCTAGTTTTGGTTTTGGTATTACCCATCATTTTTTTTTACACATAATTAAAATAAATTTTAATTTATAGAATTGTAAGTGGTTCTTTTTAAGTATTAAGGATTTTTTTTTTTTTACTTTAGTCCTTATTTTTTTAGAATTTTGTATTTTTTATCATTTTATATGTGTTTTTACATTCAGGGTGAAGGTATGAGTGATAAAGGATCTGAATATGCATGCCAATTAAAAGGAACCAGTTTGAAACAAGAAGAATCAGGAACTTGCATCGCTTCATTAACTGCTGAAGAACCATCTTCACAACCCATAAGCATTGGTTCATTTGTTATAAATTGGAAGAGGTATTGTAAACTAATTCATTGTTATTAAAAACTTTTTAACACGCCCACAATATTTTTATTTTTAAGAAATCTTTAGTTATGGCTGCAAAATTTGATTAGGAGTTAGTTATGCTTTGACTGGAAAGCAGGAATATTTCTTGTAAAAATTTGCTTTCTTTTATCTTCCAGTGAAACAAGTATATATTTGTAATGTTAAAACTATGTAAATTTATCTCAAGCTATTTGTGACTCGCCCAATAATTTTTTAACATTGATGATGTTTATTAAGTATGACATACGTCATTGACATTTTATTTTACTTCATATTCTTCAGTTTTCAGGATGCTACTTCTTGAGGTAAATAATTAAATAAGCATTTTAAAACTTTATATGTTGTATTTCAATATATAACATAAGAAATTGTTTTTGAATAACATAAGAAGTGATTTTATTTTTTAAATATGTATTTATAATACACTTAAATTGGTTGCGGTTTTGATTACATCAGTTATTTATAGATTTCAATTTATATTAATTCTGTTATGTGTTAAAGTTTATTTTAGTGTGGTAACTCTGATGATTTATGAATGATTGTACTTTTATATACTGATGAAGCCTATAGACATTGCAAATAGTTTTAAGATTAGAGCTATCTAATGGAAGTACATGCTTTGGTACATTTTTGTAATTAGATCTGTTTAGAATATTCACAGATTTCATTTGTAAGTAAAAGTTTTGTTATTTATAAATTACTGAAGGTATTTGACTAAGTTTTAAAGGTTATTTTGATAATTCAACACTTACAAAACTAAAGCCATGTGTTACAGCTCTCATATTTTCTGTGAAGACAGTAGCATCATAATGGTACAGTTTAAAATTTTTGTTGTTTAGTATACCAGAAAGATGTTTACAAGTAGCTTCCATTTCTTTTGAATGTTCTCTTTGTTTTTTATTTCAATTTAAAATTGCTGAGGTTTGTGAAGTTATATTATAAATTTTATGAAGATACGGTCAGCATTATTAAGCGATCAACCAGCTGTTTCTGTAAAGGTGAAAAACCTTTACAGAAATAAAATGTGGTTTTATTACAGCTGTTTCCGTAAATCTATGTACTTACCTGTTAGTTTATTTATTTTTCATATTAAAGAAAAGAGATTATTATTTTTATATATATTATTTCTCGTCTATTTTAAAAAGTAAAATGTAATTTTATGTAGCAGAGAAAGGATTTATTTCTTTTGGTATTTTAATTATTACCTGCTAGAATGAACAGGCTTTGCTAAGATATAAAACACTGGAAAAGTTGTAATTTTGTCGCATACTGTTTTTTAACTGTACAAAAAATTGCCCAATGCTGGGAGACAGTCTATGGCAAGGCTTACTATCCAAGATGTTAATTATAATTACAGCATGTATATATATTTTTATTTAAAATTAAATTATGTAATTTAATTAATTTAGTTGCTGGAAAAAATCAAAGTTTATAGCTAATTAAATACTTTAATTAATTTGTTTAATGCGAGTACTAAAATCTGGCTAATGAAAGAAGACATGCAAGTCTCAGCCCTTGCATTTTCTTTTTACTTGCAGTTACTTAAATCTTATTAAAAACTAATTTTTAAATAGCAAGAAACTTATTATTTATATCTATGGGGAAATGTATGTATGATTTTTTTTGTGTACAGTTTTTTAAAGCTCTACTCTTCTGACAAAATAGTTCTGTTAAGTATGAATATTTAGTCTTTCCTTTCATCAAATTTCAAATCATTTTGGAGATTATTTCAGTGTTAATAGTCTTTAATTATACCTCTAGTAATTTTATGAAAATGATTTTTTTTAACAGTAGTAAACAATTTTATAATAGAAATTCACAGATATATTTGTGAATTAGATTAGAATCACATTTGTGAAAAAAGAAAAAAAAAGATATTTTAGAAAAAATCTACAGCATTGTTTTTAAGTGGTTGTAAATTTCACCTTTCAAGAACTGTTACACTGCTAATAATAATTATAAAAATACTTGTCATAAAAACTATAAGAAAAAGTATTAGCGTGTTAACATGTTTACTGAAAATTAAAAAAAAAACCAAATCTAACACATTAGAATATAAAAAAATTGTAATTCATGTTTCTCTTTGATTTGTCCATTTATTTATTTCAACTTAAGTAGCTGTTTGATATATAATATTATCAATGAATGTATAAAACGTTAGTGTTCAAACTAGTAATATAACTTAACTGTAACAGCTAGGATAATGTCCTCAGCCTCAATAACCTGCTGTTATGATCAAATCTGTTTCAGACCCCAACCCAAAGCAGTAGTAGCATCAGTCATTATTGGTATGGCAGCTCTAATTTCCTCTGTAATTATGAGTAGGATTGTTTGGAGACCAATGATGGGGTGTTTACAAAAAGACAAATATCAATTTAAAAAATTTGCGCTCAAACTTTTTGTACATGAAAAAAAATTAATAAAATAATAAATAATTGTTTTTGTTTCAGAGAAGGTACATCAGATTCATTAATTACTACACTGACTGTACCTTTACCATTTATGTGTATTAATGAATCTCCATTACTGTTGAATATGAAATTACCAGCTCACGGTTGGGTTCGAACACCTTTACCAGTTTCTTATATTGTACAGAACAATACTTCAAATCTACTTAATATAAGTTTAAATATGGAACCTAGTGATGCATTTATGTTTGCTGGACATAAACAGGTAATTATTATATTTAGTGGAATCATATTGAAATCAAGTTCACTTCATTATGCTTACTTATTTCATTCTACCTTATACTTATATAACATCTCTAAATCTCAATTAGCTCTTTCAATGAACTTGATATTTTGTTTGTAACATGTTTTCTTTTCTTTTACAAATGAAATTTGTTACTTTTATTTTTTTAATTTAAAACAGAATGTGATTAATCTGCATTATTAATTACTTTCAGCAGACCTTTGGAAGAAAACGTTCAGTTAATTTGAAAATGGTGACCTCTGTGACATAAGTGATAGCTTCTTTGTATTTCATCCCGAATATTCTGGGTTTGATTTCCAATTTGGCTTCATGCATACAAAATTCTTTTCTCATGAAAAAGAAAAAACAGGAGGTCTTGGGCCAAGAAAAGGAGATCTTGGGCATTAGTATATAATTGCCATAATGAATAAATAAAGCAAGTCATTTAATATTTATTAAATTTGTACAAAGAAAGTGTTTTACTAAATGGCTGTTTATATAAACTCCATACTGTATTACAAGATATGTTTTCTTGGATAGCAACTCTTCTGCACGATAATTCTGGATCCTGTTCAAAACCCTTTCTTCTACCTGTGGTGTTGAAACTGTTTTTAGGTCTACCATTACCAACTATGACAGCTTTAAAGCTTCGAGTTACACTTAAGCATGCATGAAGATGTGAAGATAATTTTCTATCTGGCTGACGGTGGTTTGGATACTTTTCTTGGTAAAACCGTTTGCCTCCCTCATATTCCCATTGACAAAACCAAATGAAAAATGCACATCAGCGAATTCATTATTTGTATCATTTTGATTAATTTTAAATGACAATTTTCAATAGAAAAACAAACATTTTCAAAATTCAGAGTACAGATATGACAATTCAATGGAAGTAATGGAACATGAAACTGTTCACAAATGAAAGAAAAACAATGTAAGTAAAAAAAGCCAGCTGTTTCAGTTGCAATTATCACAGAATACTTATTTATAACCTATATTTGATTAATAAAGTTTGTTTAAATATGCATTTTACATATTTTTTTTTTATTTCATTTTCAAAACTTTGAATACTTTTTTAGCTTCTAACATTCCACGCTCCGACTCGTAGAATGTTATTTTTTACTTTTAAAGTTATTATTATTAGTTATTTTTATTATTATTAGTTATTAAGTTATTTTTATTTTTTTAAAGGTTGGTAGGCTAGAGAATTTAAAAAGGGAAATGGATAGGGTAAACGTGGATATAGTAGGAATTAGTGAGGTTCGGTGGGAAGAGGAAGGCGACTTTTGGTCGGGTGACTTTAGAGTAATTAACTCAGCGTCAAATAATGGGCAGGCAGGAGTAGGTTTCGTGATGAACAAGAAAATAGGGAGGAGAGTGGAGTATTTCAAGATGCATAGCGATAGAGTCATTGTAATAAGGATAAAATCAAAACCTAAACCGACAACGATTGTTAACGTCTATATGCCTACAAGCGCCCATGATGATGATGAGGTAGAATGTGTATACGAAGAGATTGATGAAGCAATTAAACACGTAAAAGGAGATGAAAATTTAATAATAGTTGGAGATTGGAATGCAAGCATTGGAAAAGGCAAGGAAGGAAATATAGTGGGTGAATACGGGCTGGGCAAAAGGAATGAAAGAGGGGACCGACTTATAGAGTTTTGCACGAAGTATAATTTAGTAATTGCCAACACCCAATTTAAAAATCATAATAGAAGGATATACACTTGGAAAAAGCCAGGCGATACTGCAAGGTATCAGATAGATTATATCATGGTTAAGCAAAGATTTAGAAATCAACTCGTGGACTGCAAAACTTACCCTGGAGCAGACATTGATAGCGACCATAATTTGGTGATAATGAAATGTAGATTGGGGTTTAAAAACCTGAAGAAAAGGTGTCAGATGAATTGGTGGAATTTAGAGAAGCTTGAGGAAGAGGAGGTAAAGAAGATTTTTGAGGAGGACATCGCAAGAGGTCTGAGTAAAAAAGATAAGATAGTAAATGTAGAAGAAGAATGGGAGAATGTTAAAAAGGAAATTCTTAAATCAGCAGAAGCAAACTTAGGCGGAATAAAGAGAACCGGTAGAAAACCTTGGGTTTCAGACGATATATTGCAGCTGATGGATGAACGTAGAAAATATAAGAATGCTAGTGATGAAGAAAGTAAAAGGAACTATCGGCAATTAAGAAATGCTATAAACAGGAAGTGCAAACTGGCGAAAGAAGAGTGGATTAAAGAAAAGTGTTCAGAAGTGGAAAGAGAAATGAACATTGGTAAAATAGACGGAGCATACAGGAAAGTTAAGGAAAATTTTGGGGTACATAAATTAAAATCTAATAATGTGTTAAACAAAGATGGTACACCTATATATAATACGAAAGGTAAAGTCGATAGATGGGTGGAATATATTGAAGAGTTATACGGAGGAAATGAATTAGAAAATGGTTTTATAGAGGAAGAAGAGGAAGTTGAGGAGGATGAAATGGGAGAAACAATACTGAGATCTGAATTTAAGAGAGCATTAAAAGATTTAAATGGCAGAAAGGCTCCTGGAATAGATGGAATACCTGTAGAATTACTGCGCAGTGCAGGGGAGGAGGCGATTGATAGATTATACAAACTGGTGTGTAATATTTATGAAAAAGGGGAATTTCCGTCAGACTTCAAAAAAAGTGTTATGGTAATGATACCAAAGAAATCAGGGGCAGATAAATGTGAAGAATACAGAACAATTAGTTTAACTAGTCATGCATCAAAAATCTTAACTAGAATTCTATACAGAAGAATTGAGAGGAGAGTGGAGGAAGTGTTAGGAGAAGACCAATTTGGTTTCAGGAAAAGTATAGGGACAAGGGAAGCAATTTTAGGCCTCAGATTAATAGTAGAAGGAAGATTAAAGAAAAACAAACCAACATACTTGGCGTTTATAGACCTAGAAAAGGCATTCGATAACGTAGACTGGAATAAAATGTTCAGCATTTTAAAAAAATTAGGGTTCAAATACAGAGATAGAAGAACAATTGCTAACATGTACAGGAACCAAACAGCAACAGTAGCAATTGAAGAACATAAGAAAGAAGCCATAATAAGAAAGGGAGTCCGACAAGGATGTTCTCTATCTCCGTTACTTTTTAATCTTTACATGGAACTAGCAGTTAATGATGTTAAAGAACAATTTAGATTCGGTGTAACAGTACAAGGTGAAAAGATAAAGATGCTACGATTTGCTGATGATATAGTAATTCTAGCCGAGAATAAAAAGGATTTAGAAGAAACAATGAACGGCATAGATGAAGTCCTACGCAAGAACTATCGCATGAAAATAAACAAGAACAAAACAAAAGTAATGAAATGTAGTAGAAATAACAAAGATGGACCACTGAATGTGAAAATAGGAGGAGAAAAGATTATGGAGGTAGAAGAATTTTGTTATTTGGGAAGTAGAATTACTAAAGATGGACGAAGCAGGAGCGATATAAAATGCCGAATAGCACAAGCTAAACGAGCCTTCAGTAAGAAATATAAGTTGTTTACATCAAAAATTAATTTAAATGTCAGGAAAAGATTTTTGAAAGTGTATGTTTGGAGTGTCGCTTTATATGGAAGTGAAACTTGGACAATTGGAGTATCTGAGAAGAAAAGGTTAGAAGCTTTCGAAATGTGGTGCTATAGGAGAATGTTAAAAATCAGATGGGTGGATAAAGTGACAAATGAGGAGGTATTGCGGCAAATAGATGAAGAAAGAAGCATTTGGAAAAATATAGTTAAAAGAAGAGACAGACTTATAGGCCACATACTAAGGCATCCTGGAATAGTCGCTTTAATTTTGGAAGGACAGGTAGAAGGGAAAAATTGTGTAGGCAGGCCACGTTTGGAATATGTAAAACAAATTGTTAGGGATGTAGGATGTAGAGGGTATACTGAAATGAAACGACTAGCACTAGATAGGGAATCTTGGAGAGCTGCATCAAACCAGTCAAATGACTGAAGACAAAAAAAAAAAAAAAAAAAAGAATACTTTTTTGTATTATTGAGAATTAATTGTCTCTAGGCTAGCTCTCTTACAATAATTATTATTAAATATCCATAATGTTGAATTTTTAGCAATTTTAATCAGAAAATTTGATTTAGTTATCAAGTGAGTCACAATAATAAAAAAAAACAAGATGGCCTCCATATCGGTTGAGGCCTACTTTTTGCAATAACTCTGTTGTTTGTCATCAGATTTTTACAAATAGGTGTCATTTTTTCACAAATAATGCTTCATAATTTTTATAATACATCTTAATTTGATAAATCTAATACTTCCTAAGATATTTAAGATTGAAAAATTGAAACAACCGCCATTTTGAAATTTGTCGACGAAGAGTGTCAGTTATTTTTTTTCCTATTAAAAATGTTAGTACAAAATTTTATTTTATTATCTCTAACCCTTCTTGTAAAATAATTTTTTTCTAAAAAAACAAAATGGCGGACAGATAGAAAAATATGCACTTTCGCACCTACGTTCACTGGAAACTTTTTCTTCAGTATATTAAGTAGAATCACTTCCTAGAGTTCAGCCTCACCTTTTAAGGACACCCAGTATAAGATTTTACAAGATAAATACTTATCACAATTGCGTGCACTTTTAACAAAATATATAGATATCATGATTAACAAAATTTAAGGTATAAATTAAGGTATTATATTAAACTTTCACAAAACAATTTTTAATCACAAATATTTTAATAAATTATTAATTTATATATACATTTATATATAATAATGTTTATTATTTAATATATAAATTTGAAATAGTAAAATATTATTGGCTATTGATCCTTATTGACTGATGTATTTCAGTCTTATACGGTATTATTAATTAGAAAAATTGTGAATGTATGACATATTTAGCTTCACTAGGCCTTGAAAAAGTTTCATTAATTTGAAGCTGGTGAGCTCTGTAACAAAATACATACAAGATGTGTAAATATGAAACTGGAATTTTTGTGTAGAAAATACACGTTTATTGTATGAAAATGATAAAAAATATTTTCCATTGCTAGCTATACATTTTTCCCATTTCTCTGACAATTAATGAGTGCCATGCCAAAAAAACTGTTGCTCTTTTGCGGCACACCAGTCATCAAGCCATTTTCATAAGTGAAGCGCTGCTCAGCAAGTGCATGTCCCACCGATGCAAATAAATAGGAGCCGGACGGAGCCAAGTCTGTTAAGTAAGCTGCATGCAAAAGTATTTCCCAACTGAGTGCCTCAATTGTTTCCTTGACCAGTTTTGCTGTGTGTGATGGTGTATTATCATGAAGCAAAATCACTTTGTGTTGCCGTTTTTTATATTCTGGTCATTTTTCACGCAGTGCTTGATTCAAATCAATCATTTGTTGTCGGTAACGTTCAGTATTAACGGTTTCACCAGGTTTTAGCAGCTCATAATAGATCACACCCTTCTGATCCCACCAAACACAGAGCATTGTCTTCTTTCCATAGCAATTTGGCCTTGAAATCGATGTCGATGATTCACCTGAAATTACCCATGATCTTTTACATTTAAAATTCTCTAAATATATCCACTTTTCATCACCTGTCACAATTCGATGGAGAAATGACTCTTTTATACCTGGTGAGCAGCATTTCACAAGTGGTTTTTCGGTTTTCTTGCTGTGTTTCATTCAGTTCATGTGGAACCATTTTCCCATCTTCTGAATCTTTCCCATGGCTTTCAAGCGTTTGGAGGTACCTTCTTATGTTACATTTAATTAATTCACAGTTGTTGCATTTGAGCATCATCCTCATCCAACAATGCTTGCAATTCACTGTCTTCAAACTTTTTCGGTAGTTTTCCACGTCTTCGTTTCCCATGTCAAAATCGCCACTTTTGAATTTTTTTTTTAAACCACTCAAAGCACTGTGATTTACCAAGAGCATGCTCACTATAAGCTTCGACAAGCATTCAATGCAATTCTTCAACAGTTTTCTTTAAATGGTAACAAAATCAATGCTGTCTGCAAATCGTAGTTTGTAGGTACAAAACTTGACATGTTCAACGTTGATTAAAACTATGCTGTTGTACGAAACTCGTATTGTTATGAGTTGAAAATCTTTGTTAGCTGTCAGAGAAAGAAAATGGCGCCAATGATGCAATTTGACATTAACTACATTAACAGCAAGGGCCATCTAAGGGCAAATTCCAGTTTCATATTTACATACCTGGTAGATAATACTCGTACATCTATGAGTATGGTATATATACAAACCACACCCATTGTATGGTTGTACAATGGAAAGTACATGGGTACTTTCAGTTAACAGTTATAAATTAAATATATCACAGATTAGAAATTTTATTTCATATATTTACTTCCTTTTACAAACTAAAGATAGTATTGTGGTCACGAAAAATGTCAGATTTCAATGGAAATAACCATTTTGACCATCCCTGAATCCATTTTTGACTAGTTTTGGTATGACATCTGTATACATATGTATCTCCCATAACTCAAAAACAATTAGCCGTATGAGGTGAAATTTTGAATTTAGGACTGTTGTAACATCTAGTTGTGCATCTCCCCTTTTGATTGCAATTGACTGAACCAAAAGTGTCCAAAAAGCCCAAAAGACAAAAAAACTTTTTCTTAACTGCAGTAATAAGCCCTCATTGAGAGCTTTTTAACAATATATCATAAGTGGTACTTACTATCATTGGTTCCAGAGTTGTAGCCAAATAAAATTTTAATTAATGAAATATATGGATCAAGGGGAAAGCACATCAGTTAGAATTGGACATCATCTCCTTTTTTTTAATTTAAATATATTGATTTATTAATAACACTGGGGAACAAAAAAGATTTATTTTTTGTCTCTGGAAGAAAAATACGTGATTCTGATAGTATTTTTTCTCCTGAATTCAAATGATATTGGTATTTTCCCATCACGCAAGGTTTCTGAGAGACAGGCATTTATAATTTCAAACATTTTAATACTTTCTGCATTCTTAATTTTACAATATTCAAGCATTTGACTCGCCTAGAAAGTAAGAAATAGTTTTCTGTTATATTTCACCTGTGGAACATCCCTCTTGATGGTGCAGCAATAATCGGTCAGCATATTATGATTCCATTTGCCTTGATTTTAGACTTTAGCCGGGAAACAAGCATTTCAAGCTGTTTTTTTGGATAACTTTAAATCTCGTATGAGATCGTTAAGATTTTCTTGAGTCAGTAAATGAGGCTCAGATGCACTGCTCTGTTCAAAAGTTGTATCACCTGAATATGTTCCGTTATCTTCCTTACTTCCATCAGACTCTGAACTCGCTTCATCTAATTTCACATGTCTCATTGCAGATTGCAAGTTAGGTTACACCACTATATGTTTTGATTTTAATGTAATCCCTTTAGTGTTTGTTAAGCAGAAATTACAGTCAAAAGAGTAATCTTTAGGTTTCCTCCAAATCGTAGGGATAGCAAATGACATGTTGTATGTACCATTTTGCTATGCAGTGCAAAGCCTAGAACACGATAAACAACAGATACGTGTGGCCCAGGCCCTTATTTGGTCCCCAACTTTACACCCAAAATAAATTTCATAACACTTTTTTACTAATGGAGTAAGGTTTCATCTGGGACTTGTGCATCACTTCACTACATATATAACAAAAATTGTTAGGATGATTAAAACAAACTCTAGGCATTTTGTAACTAACGACCAATTAAAAGAAATTTAAAAGTTAAATAAAAATAAAAAGTTAAAATTAAAAGAAAATAAAGTTGTAAATATATAATACACAATAATTCAGACACACAAAGCACTCACAATGACGTGTTTACTGGTTCACTACTATCTCACAACTGGCATCGTTCTAATGAATGTATGCTGCACTCGATCACGTCTCAATTCAATTTCAAAAGAACAAATTAGCTCTTTGTTGAACTATATAACTACTTCACATTATCCTTTGACATGGTAAGTTTTGGCACTTTCACTATGGTGTATGTTGTTTTGTTTCTACATTACCTTAATTGCATATTTCATTACTTGTGATTAACATAAAACTGAAATTTGGACCATTATGCAATTTCCAGGCTGCTTTTTAAACTTTGGTCACGGAACAAGTTTTGTAGTAATGGAAAATATATTCTGATTTTCATTTGGATGAACTTAAAAACTCCTCAGTTATACTTAAAAATTACTCAGCAAGACTTCTTATTTAATCCCATAGTTGTGTGCAAGCTTATAGATAGTTAGGCAAAGGGTCTCCTAAATAAAATTTTTTCAATATCTTTCTGTTATTTAGCTAGTGTTTTGTCGGTCCCTAAACACTAGTTATCATGAAGTGACATACTGCCACCTTTAAACATACATGCTATTAAAAAATTATTGAGGATTATAGAATACTTTTCAAATGTTTGATGAAGCCATTGTAATTGATCTGTCAAACTCCATATAAAAACTATTGCACATTTCTCAGTTCCACCATCCATTACTGTTATTCCAGACAAGACCTAAGACAAAGTTATAAAACAGTTGTGGAATAGTTCATTTTCACGGTAATAATATTTTCATTGCAGTCATTTTCTATGGCGACTGAATTGAGGTGAATTTGAAAGAGATTTAATATACTGCATTTACAGATGACAAAGAGATTTAATGTAGAGATTACAGCATTGAAAATTATTATAAATAATTATAAAGTGGAATGTGATTGTAATTTTTGAGTGAATGTAGCAGAGGTTGAAAAGACTTAGGTTTCTGTTAGTTTATAGTTGTCGCCATCTTATGATTTCATTTCCATATTACTAACATTCCAAAACTTGTTGATCCATTCCCTTTCAATTTCGATCAATTGTCATTATTATAGAGTCGAGTACATCTGCTAAGTACACACCTACAAAAGCTTATAATATTTGAATTTTTAACAACAAAGAAGAAAAACTACTAGGTACATTCATCATCTTCTAAAAGTTATTTATGGTAATGGAAAACAACAAAGTGTGGAATTCCGGCCCTATAATTTACCACAATCAAAACCCTCTACAAAAAAATTCCCATAACAGTATTCTGGGATTCCAAATACTTGTACAAAACTGACTGTCTGAAAGCTTGGATTGTCTGTAAATTCTATTCGATATATAGCGATGTTAAAAACTTGAGGATATATATGTTCAACAATCCACATAGCCAATAAATAAATTTGCAACATGATAATACTCAGCTTCACACATCACGTACAACTGCCAAGATTCTTGTGAAGTTGAAATTTGAACGTATATTATTCCTACCCTTCACCCTTCATACTTAACAGATTTGGTGCCTTGTGATTTACACTTTTTCTGCAATTAAAGAGGGATATTAAGAGTATCCATTTTACCATGGATGACTGAAGGAGGCAGTGATGTGAATCAAGGAAAAATTGCAAGGAATCAAGAAACATTTAGCTGTAAATGGTGAAAATGTAAAAAAACAATTGTTAATCTTTGTCGAAATGAAATGTATTTTTACACTATATTTGTTTCATTTGACTATCTATGTTTACTTGTGAGTTATGAGTGACTGTGTATTACATTTCAGCCAACCATTTAAAATAACTTTGCAAATAGGTCTGTTATTTTTTTAATGTCTTTTTTGTATTATTAGTTACATGTCCGAGTTTTACCAGAATCACAAAGAGAGCTTGATTATAACTTATATCCACTATTATCGGGATTGGTTCCATTACCAAAGCTTAAACTTACACTTGGTACAGATACTATCGTTAATCAGTTAATTTCTGAATTAAGTGACAGAGTACTTCCATCACATGTTTATATCATGGTAAGTACTTCTACAGCATAATATAATTTTAGTTGATATTGCAAAATCGATTAATTTCTAAATCAATACAAAACCAATCATCTGAATTTGTTAAATTTGAACCTGGAATTATATATTTACAAATAATTAGTTGATTTATTTGATCCAAATAAATTTTCTGTTATTTGTATTTTAATGTATGAGTAACTGATAATAGATATTTATAAACTTCTTATAGATGTTGCTTCACAAGGAAAAGTCAATGACAAAAAGTTTGTTTTTGTAGAAACTTACTAAATTTGTGATCTGAAGGAATGTCAGAAGTTTAAATATATTAACATAACATCTAAAGTTCAAACCTGAGATACTCTTGCATGTAGAAGAATTTTAATTAAACTGAATCTTTCAAAAGCACAGAAATCTATCTGTGAGAAAGGATTGTGAAAGTCAATTTAATAAAAAAATGTAAGACCACCTAATCACTGCATGAGAATAATGGCTAAAAAATATTAAAGAAAATTAAAAATTTGATTTTACAAAATAATTTTATATTTACAGACCATTAAATAGATTTTATCTTTTTACTTGGATATTTTTATTTATATGTTTATAACATGTTGGTAAACTAGATTTGTTGTAAACTACTTTTTTTTTTGTTCACCTTCATTTACCCCGTCCCCTGGAGCTGGAACAAGCATCTAAGCATTACTCAGCTCTTGGTGGGGAGGGGGGGGGGTGCCTTCACCTCAAACTACCTCGGCAGAACACAAGGTCCTGCCCAAGTAGCCAGAACTTGGTCTTGCAGGACATGCCACGCCTCTAATGAGAGGACTCCAAAGGGGTCCCCTCACCGGGACTCCAGTCTTCAAGCACTTGTTTTCAACTACTGGAATGGCAAATTTATATACAAAAATATGTTGCTGCTGCTTTTATTACTTTCTGATTTATAAATAAAATTATCTAATTTAAATATTTGCAGAGTTTATTTTAAATTTATTAAATAATTTATTAGTACACATATATATTTTATATTCATAATAAATATTTCAGTAATTTATTTTATTTTATTTATATTTTTCAGCCACAAGCTAGAGGCAGCAATAAAACATCTGAGATTCCTGCATGACATTCTCTATATGGTTCATTTTTAAAAAAATTGATTATAGGAAAATGATATTGCATATTTATTGTAATTATTTTACATTGTACACTATGTTTAGTTTAGAGTATTTATTTACATTATAGCCATTGTAAAATAATTCATAAACTATATCTCTTAATATAATAAATAGTTTATCATTTGTAAATGCTATAGGCATCATATTATGTATTATTATGTATTAAATTTAATTAATTCCATGAATATTCATTACATACATCCATGAACATTATTTCAGATATCTGCAATAATTATTGTTAGGTTCTTTTTGTTTCAGAAAGAAATATGAAAATTATAAAATGTATTTATTTACTAGTTGATTTGTTTATGTATGTAAATTGATACATTTTTTAACATAGTCGGATCTACACTCATGTAGCTTTGAGCATAGTTTTAAGCAAAGTAGCTTGGTATTTTTTCTTTTTTTTTTTTTTTTTATTAATACGTTTGCTGCAGTACGACGCATATATGTGCCATAACAAGGAGTTGCTCTGTGCTTGTCATCGTATGCATTATTTCAGTATAGTGCTGAATGGTAAATTATTTAACTTAACTCTTGTGCTGTACTTGTTACTATGGGCCTCATTGTTGCCATATTGTACTTGACAACTATGCGTTACGGCACATAATGTGTAATATGTAACGAATATTTTATTTCCCTTTACTAAAAATATTTTTTAAAATGATTTTATATTCTACGATATCTCTCAGAAAACATGTGAACTAACTCTAGTTGAAACAGTTCTTTTATACATATTCTTATTTAGCATCTATTCATAATAATAGGAGTATTTTTGCTGGATTGTTCCATGCCAGCATCATTTCTTTTATTAAAATATGATAAATTTTCTATAAAAAATTTTTTTACTATAATTTATAATGGTATATAATTAATTTACAGTATTAATTTAATAAAGATGAAAAATAAAATTAAGAATTTCAGACTATATAAATGATAATACAGCATTCAATATTTATGAATTTAAAAAAGCTTTTTTCACAATGACATCACAAAATAAAAAAAATATGTTGAAAAAAGTAATTAATCAAGTCAAAATTAAATCAATTTAATAATTTGGATGATGTTTATAAGCAAGCATATAAATATTTTATGTGAAGCGATTCAGACCCAAATATCTGGTAATAAATTTTATATTTCATCCAGTGTTTGCATTATTAAAATATACATTTGAGTGGATGTTTTTTAAAGAAAAATATTTCAGCATATATCTCATTTATGAATAATAAGATGATAAATCAAAACAGTGAGTAATAGATTAGGTGATCTAATATAATTAATTTAATTTATAAACAAAAACCAGCATTTATAAGATTAACCAGTATTATGAAAGATTTATTGAATAATTTTTTGAACAACTTATCATAAAAATATATGAAAAGGAAATATAATTGTCAGGAAGAGATTATAAAACAATGTGATATGCAGTATGGCATAAATGTATACCGAACAAAAATCCTAGCTCGAATAGTTCAGCGTATAGAGTAAATCCGTATAAAAACTACAAGCACAGTACAAAACCTCAGGACAGGGCAATATGCATCTTAATGCATAGTAGGTAATTACTACACGGCATCATAGTTGCCCGTACAGCAAGATGATTAAGTTCTCTATTTTATCCGCTGCAGTGAACGTGTTAAATTTTCAATTTTTCATGCACAATCTCTGAGCTTATGAGTTAATCAAATAAAAAAAAAAAATTAAAAAAAGAATGTGTAGATCCTCAATCGTTCCAGATAAATGCTGGAGCAGTTTTTTTACTGGAATAGCACATAATTACCTCTTCTAATGTGATGTTTAATATATATAATTATATTCCCATCTGAATAAATTATTCGTTTATCTACTGCTGAATTGAGTTTGTTTAATTTGTATGACTGGTTGAAGAGTTTAATATCACGTGACCACTAACAAAATTCTTATTTAATCTTTTAATTCTCCATTTACTCTTAATTGAGAATTATTATTTATGAAGTTATTGAATATATTTTTTTTTTATAAAAAGGTTTATTCCACTGCCTACTCACAAGAAATTATCTTGTTTAGTAACACTTTTAAAAAAATAAATTATCTATTTATTTTTACTTATAAGTAATGTTGATGATTCAGTGTAATGACCAAAAGGGCAGGGAATCTATAATTAGAGATTTCTGGTAAAAATTTGGCATTATCTCAAGTTATCAAACAACCCTTTTAATTCTAAACAATTTTTCAAGTATCACCAAAAAAATACATTAAAGGAATAATTATTCTAATTAAATGAATTATTATTGTTATCGTAACTTGTGTTAAATATAAATTTAAAGTAATGTAATTTTGCTTGAAAATTCTGTGTAAAAGTTTTGTTACATATTTAATTTTGTTATATTGTAGAGTAAGTAAAATATACTACTTACGTAAGGAAAAATAGACAACAAATTGCAATATAAAGGAAAAATCCATAAAAAGCTAGATTTTTGTGTATGGGTTCTTTGAAATTATTTAATTAAATTTAGACATATTCGTTTTTCAAAAAAGTGTTTAAACAAAAGTTTGTAGCCCTTAAAATTCTGTATAATTTTCATTGAATCAGTTTTCTTTTAAGACTAAAACTGGCCCAGTTAAGTTACTTTGAACACTTACATATAATTCACACTGTACAAGAACCACTATCATTCATCGTTTTACACGCTTGAAATATTTCTTTATAGAATCTTTAATATTTTATGAAGGCCACAAAGTTTTATGAAACTTGTCTATTACCCCACACACATTCTTTGTAAACATCTGTTCTTAAAATATAAAAAACTTCCACAAAACATATATTTTATTTGCCTGTATGTATTTCTTCTGTGTGCGTATAAAATGTATAACATATATTTATCATACAGTAGTGTATATAATTCAACTATTTTTATTAATTTATAATTATTAGTTAATTTTTACAATAATATAGTGAAAATGACTGCTGAATTGCTGCAGGTATACTATACTTAAAACAGTCAAATTAGTATATAAATAAGGAAAGAAGCTTGCATGTTTGTGTATGTTGATGTCGATAGTCCCACGTCTTTCCTTTTTAGGTATTTTTTGCCTTAATTTGACTACTAACTGTTATTTATAACCTTTATTTTATTTTAATTATAACTTAATACATAATTTAATTAAGATGGAGGAAAATGATATTTACTTTATTTGTAAGGACATAGTCTCTGTTGATATAAAAGTCATGTCAAGACTAGAAGCAAGACAAAAAATAAAAGAAGCTAGCTTAGAACGAGGTAGTTGTAAACACCAACATTTAAATGATTCTGTTATTGTTGTTCATAAAAATTGTCGAGAAAAATATGTACATTCAAAATATATAAAAACTACTAAAAAAAAAAAAACATGAAGGTGCAAAAGCAGATTTAACTTTATCACTTAAATTATTAAGATGTGCAAATGTTTTTGAGTGTAAAAATATATATATATATATATTTTTTTTTTGTCCTATTTCATTGGTTAAAGACAAAGGTAATAATGCTTTAACTCATTAAGTTGAATTCACTGATTTTAAAAAACTGTACTGGATAAAGCATTAGCAAGGCAAGGTAAGTGAGGTTGAAAAATGTATATGGTTGTTTTGCAAGTTATAATGACTTAATAGCAGTAGATGTTTATCACCGAAAATGTTACAAGGATTTTTGGAGAAGTAGATAAAGTTCAACTCCTGGGCCTGTTCCTGGTTTCTGCTGAGACAGTTGCTGTAATGAATATTATTTTTAAATATCTAGAAGAAAGCAACAGTTGTCAGTTTTCAGTAGAAGAATTAAATGATTTAGTTACTTTTTTTTTAGTTAAATGATTTATGTTGTTATTAACAGAAATTATTAAATATTATGGGGATGTAGCAAAAAGAATGTTGTTACAGCTGGCTTCAAAAATATAGGACATCAAATTTTGAGCAATAATTGATACCAACAAAAAAAATACAACGGAAAAAGAAGAAAGTGGCTGAAATTAGAAGAGATGATATTACAAGTGACATGATAATACTACTTTTCCAAATAGCTATTGTTTTTTTTTAACAAGATCGAGGATTTAATTTTAGAATCACTAAATTATTTTTTAGAAGACATTATTAGAAATAAAAAATGTAAAAATACTGAAGCCTAAGAAAAAAATGTTTTAGTGTTACACATTGCATTATAGCAGCAATGAAACTAATAACTTTTCATTCATTCACTTTTATTGCTTGGGGGGTGGAATTATTTATTTTTAAAAAAATAGGTATGAAAAACTTAACAACATGGCTGGCTGGCTTAAATGGAACTTTGTTCGACCTACTATGACGTAAAAGTACTAGAAACATCTTTAATAATGGCACATAATCATATTACAAAACCTCACACATTTATTCAGTTTGTTTTTGATAACTATGATTTTAATGTTAATACATTGGACAAATTTAATACCTTTCTTAACATGGCTGGTTTAAAGTTTAACACTAGCTGATTTAATTGAAGATAATGCTCTTATCATAAACGACACAAAATTTTTAAAAATCTGACCTTGTAGAAAAAAAAGAACTTGTAGAAGTGAAATCTAATACACATGCTCTGATATCAGGTATAGACAATTTTCTCTTATATAATTAACTACTTTATATTCTTCAAAAAAATATACAGAGTTCCCCACCTCAGGTTAGGTTTCATGGATATTAGGAAAATTTTTGAGATTACTGAACTTTCTTGGTTACATGATTAAAATAACCCAATGTCTATCTCATGTAAAGGGTTATACAAACCCCACTTATAATGGCTCTACCAAGTGATGATAAAAGCACATAAGTAACATTATGTAACTATTTACATAAATAGTTACATAATGTTACTTATGTAACTTTTAATAAATAAATTAATAATTTGAGATTGTGTTAAATTTATTAAATGTTAATTTGAGTAAGCATATGTGTGTTAAAGACTGTCCAGAGCAGCTAATCTAGTGTTTTTTGCACCACACAAAATATACGTAAGCATTCAAAGTAACTTAACTGGACCAAATTTGGTCTTACAGAAAAACCAGTATGATAATTGTAAAGAATTTTAAGGGTTATAACTCTTGTTTGAAACAATTTTTTTGGAAATTGTATCAATTTTTCAAACTTATTCTTGAGAAACTGATTTTCACCCTTACTACCCCTGTAAAACCACCCCTAGACTCTCGATAGCAGTATGCTCATCAGTATCTTCAAACTTATGGTTCAAAGAACCCATACACAAAAATCTAGCTTTACGTGAATATTTTCCTTTATATTTCCTATTTTTCTGTACTATTGGTGTGCTGCTATTAATGGTTGTATCGTAAGAGATAATAGTCTGAAAGGGTGAGATCTGGGCAACAGAAAGATAATGGTTTCAGCTATCTGGTCAAGTGTGTGTAGACATGCATTGTCATGCAACAACAACAACCTACTTTAGGTTGCAACAATAACCTACTTTAAGGAAGCTGAGCTTGTCGTGAATGATCTGATAGGCAGAACCATGATTGATGTGCAGAGAACACACTACATTGTTAATGGTAACTCACTGGTCTGGCAATACCATATCTCAAGCTTGCTAAATCTTGATGTTAGTGTTGGATTTTTACTGGTATCCTGCTCTCTCTTCATGAATCACCCTTGTCCAGGCTTTTTTAAATTTCTCAACCCTTTCATAACGTGTTTTAGAGCACTGACCCCATATTGTGTTGTAAGCTGCTGATGAATTTTAGTCCCTGCTTCCCCTTCCAAACAAATCATTTGGATTAGGATTACTGCTCTTTATTCCTCCATGGTGCACACTGCTACAAAAGCATGAAAAATGATGCTATCAAGGTCAAACTTTGATAATGTAACCACAGTAGTATCAGCTCTAAGCATGTATTTGCTGAAGACACAAACCCTAAAGATGTGTTATGGCAAATGTGCAGATAATTTTTGACTCGCATTCACCACATTCTGAGGTAATCGATTTCAATAAACAAACCGATGTCATAGTATTTCAGAGAAAGGAATTATATCAAAGGTATTACAAATAAACTACCTAATTACATTTTAAAAAATGATCACACATTTTGACATGTGATCCCATATGCTGATGTACTCCATCTGCTGCACAGCATTTTTAAGAGAACTCTTAGATGTTATAATACCTACAGCTTGAGTAAATAATGTTACTGTGGAAAATAATTAAAAATATTCTTCAAGTCTGTTTTTAATTATTTAACTGATTAACTTTATTTACTCTTGTGGATGCATACATAACAGGGTAAAAAAATCAAAAGAACCAAGCTTGTAATCAAGTTCATAAATGTAAAACAAGTTTTATAGATTTTAATTTATCTAAAATTGAATTATTGATTGTATTAATAATATTTTTATTTTATTTTATAATTTTTTGTTAACATTGGTGTGATGTTTATGAGTTAGCAAAGCATATCATATAATTAAAGATTTTTAAAATTTCTTGAAATTTAATTTTCGGGAGCTGTAGAATACAATTGGAAAAATTAAAAAAATCAGTGGCATTGTTTTTGTGTACTAAGCTGTACTTTATTTTTGTTTACCTGCCTTTTGTTATAAGATCGTAAAATTAACATGTATAAGTTTTTTATAGTTTCTTTTATTTTAAATTTATTAAAATTACCTAATCCGCATTCTCAAAGTAACTCTAATCTCCTGGAAGCATAATTTTATATATTTTGAAAATAAGTTAAAAAGAAAGTATTGATGTTTCATATTATGAAACATTGAGACATGCAAAAGAACCCATATCCCATTTTTTGACTGATTACTATACTTTCCTTCTTGCGGCATAGCTCGAGTTATGGCAAAGTAAAATTAATTTTATTACAGGTTTAAATGTAAAAGTACATTCTATTAAATAGTAACCTTTTTTTCTTCTTTGTTGTTTCTAGACTGAAAGTCACAGATGATGCTATTACATTTGTGTCACTTTGGCTATGTATTTGGACAATTTCATTCAGAAATGGGGAAAAATAAGCCTAATTTTTTGTCAGTTATCATTTTGATTAATAGCTCCTGACCGAATTAACTAACTTTTATGATATTTTTTACAGTGATTTCTGAATATGGGTCATTTATGCCAACAGCTGAAACCTATTAGTCTTAATAAATCTTTATTTGAAGTACCTCGATAGACAGAGCTGCATTGCCATTCCCTGTTAAGCCAGGAAAGTTACACAACTCTTTTTTTATAATGTATAGATTTTTGAATCTTTAAACAAATTACCTCTATATCATATCGATAATGGTTTTGTGTCCTTAAATGAATATAGATGAAATTAAAAAAAAAAAAAAATTAAATTTTTTAATAAAAGTTTGGAAAAAATAATTTAATACTTAATAAAAAACACTTTTTAAATTCTTTATTATATTTACTGTATTATATGTGAAGTACATTATTTTTTAATTAAATAGAAAGAAATGACAAGAAAAAATCTATTTGTCGACTTCTTTAAAAGTTTTCTTAAAACAAATTAATATGGATAGAGAGTTATCCTTAATAAAATTAGAGAACCGGCCTGAGTTTACAGTCATAAATGTTAAAGTGATTCCACTCCTTTATAAACTCATCCTTAGCAGGATGATCAAAATCTTAACATGATATTGAAATATTAACATATATCAACTTTAGCTTTTACTATTTCTAGAGGTTAAAGGATCTAAGAGGGACCACCTGTTTCCTTTTTAATGGTAGAGAAAAGCATACATATACTTCTTTATATTTTTGTTGCACGTAATTTGAATCATAGCATCAAATAAAAAGAAAGAGAGAGAAATTTTGTTTCTCTTATAGTCAGCTCTTTACATTCTAAAATTCCTTCCTATATGGGGTAGACTGCAGTCCCCTAATCTTTGTTCAGAGTCACTATAATAAAGAGTCAATGATACCCTTGAATGTTGTAAAAGACTGCAAAAGGGATTTGTGAGAGGGTAAGAATATGTATGGATGTAGCACTAACCTATTGCCTTTCCTTCACTTAGTCAAAATAACTAGCAATGGATGTGGTAGACCCACATCGTGAGTGAATAGAGAATAGGGGAGTTCTGCTACTTGATGTAAATGGGGCCATACCCTTTTGATTTTTGGGCTCCTTGACATCCACATCTTCCTTGCTGAGTGTAGGTGATTTTAAACATTTCTTCATTTTTATATAAAAATTATTATTTTGCATCCATCAGTATTTTAAAATATTTGATCAAATTAGTGGCTTTTTTTTAAACATTTGAAAGCATTCTTCTGGAGGTACATCTGCCCACAGTATCGTAAAAGACACCAAAATAATTTATTGTAAACATTGTTGATATTCAATAAATTAATCATGTTTTATATAATAAAATAGTCAAATTCACACTTCAGTAACTAAATATTAACTGTTTTAATGTCGGTGCTTATTTTAAAAAATTAGGTTTATACAATGTAATTCTAACTGTTATTCAAACAAATGTAACATTTAAACTGTATACTTTAAGAATTAACCTTTATGGTGCATGATCAACTTACTTCAACAAAAAATTTAGGAATGCTCATTATGTCTGTGCCTTACTCTACATAGTTTGGTGAAATTAACCATTAATAATGATATATGAAGACCTGCATATATGGATTTCCTTTTTGTTCTTTACTATCAGTTTGAAGTGTTTTTACTGCAGGGAACCGCACTTTCATTTCATATTTAATATAGAAAAATTACTTTTTTTGAATAAATGTTGTTAATTGTATTATTATCTCTTTTACTCATGATATAGACATTACTTTTCCAGGATTCTTAAGAAAATAGTCTTTAAAATCAATCAATTCACTAGAAGCATGACATATAAATTGGATGCTGGTTTTAACATAAATAGTAACATTAAATTATTATTTCTTTTTTTAATCAAGTATTTTAATCTTTATTCTGGGAGCAAGAGTTCAGCCTTCTTACTTACATACTCTAACAATTTATTCAGCTAATTGCAATCTATTCTCTAAATGTAACAATAAAATAAATTATATATTACAATATTAAATACTCAACTGGGTAAATTATTTAAGAATGAGATATTTATCAGTTTTACAAAATAAATTAAATTAAAAAAATTTGTACTATTAAATTAATTTATTATGGTTACGCACAATCACTCTTTCAATATTGTATTAAGCTATATGGTGCAATGCAATAGATACACATTAAATTACCTTTTATCAATTCAAAAAGCTGCAGTGGGCAAAAATTTATTATTCTCAAGTTAATTATCTTTCTTAAAAATGTATACATTAACAGTTATATATACATGTAAAAAATTATCATTGTAAAAATAAATATAAACAAAGATAATAATTAAATTCCTAAATAGTAGTGTTTTATCACCAAACAACAGTTAATGATTCGTTTTATTAAAAAAAAAAAAACTATTCAATAGATAACTTTTTATGTGTGTAATAAAGTTATTGCAAGTAAATATTTTTTTATGAGTTTTAAATAAAACCCTACCTTAAGAAAGTTTTGTTGAGTGAAACATAATTTTTACTTTAAAGTCAGAAGTTTATCAATTAAAATAATAATAATAATAATCCATTATGTAGTTACTATTTCTACCATATGCATATATCATATGGTAATTATACTACAATTTTATTTTCACATAATGGCTTTAAATACAGATAGTTAACTGATTCTTTTTGTTGGTAGTACTTTATAGTATTACTTTCAATCTCAGACAGAACTTAGCATTAAATTACAACTGAACTTAATAAACATTGCTATTTTTTCAGTAAGTAAATAAAATAATGTACCTATAATGGATTGCTGTGGTCAATTTTCTATATAGAACATTTTCAGCTTTCTCAGATAGTTATATATCTGCTTCCCATTTCCATAATACTCTTGTCTTTCAATATTTTTTAAATAGTTCAATAAATGTTGCTTTTTCTCTTCAGGTATTGAAGTGCTTTTCATATTACTACTAAGACTAAAATAGCATTACACCATTCTTAGCTTCATCCATCCATTTCTGAAGATCCTATTGTGATAAATCATACACAGAACTGATACATAATATTAAATTATATTAAATTCTCCTGTGATTTGAGGTGAAGGCACCTCCTGGAGCTATGCTCAACTGCAGATCCGGCTCCAGGAGGCAGGGGAGGAAAAAAAAATATATATATATATAGATAACATATGTACAATAAACGAAATGAGTTTCAGAATTTTCTGTACACTTGTTTTGTGTTTTATTATACTTGGATGAAAAATTATATTTTTTACCGAATTCCAACCCCTTCACAGAAAAAAGCCAAATCAGCCATCCAAGAGATCTTGACGTTTCATCTCCCAATAACATCAAGAATATCTGAAATTAGACAGTCTGTTGGTAGATTAGGTGAAGTTAACATTTCAGTTATCTTTCAATATATACCAATTCACAATGGAACTGAAGGAAATGAGAAGCCTGACTTGGCAAAGTGAGGAACCTGAATAATGATGACTAAAGCATGTCCACTCCATTAAAAATGTTAAACCGAAGGTTTAAACAAAAGCTCTTGAATTATCTAACAACTCAGATGAAAGGTAGACAGTATGTAGCTTTAAATAATGGCGAGCATATAATTCCTGACAACCTTGAAGGGAATCTATGGCAGTCTTCAGAATGATTATGGGTCATCCTGCCTTGCAGAACATCTTTTCAGAGTAAAAATCCTCCCATCTCCTGTGTGTGTATCTGCAGAAGTGAAGGTTCTGTTATGAAATGGGGACATTTAAGAGTATGTAAAGAACCGATTATTATAGAAACATGTCTGATGGTACAGTGTATCAACAGATTGAGCATTGAATAAATAAACAAATATTCTACTTTCTACGTAATATATAACTAAAAATGATTTACAGTAATAATACACATTACTTACTAAAGGAAATGGTTTTGGTTTAATAATATGCATTGGTTTGTCATAAATTGTATTTGGTTGTACAAATCTCAGATAACCAGTTGAAAAATTTGCACTAATGATAAATGAAACTTTTATTATATTCCACTTCTTCAGCTATATGTTTAACATTGCCAAAATAGTTTCTTAAATAACTATTTTTCAGTGATTTTTAAAGAATATTTTGTAATGTAATGAAAATAAATGGTTAAGTATAAATTATATGAACGTTCCCAAAATATAATTTTATCACAGCTTGATGAAAATAAAGATGGTGCATATAAGTGCATCAATCAATCTGCACTTATTAGGCAGATTCTGTGATCCGATAAATACATACACAAAAAAACTTTTACTGACGATCAAACCTGTTTGAGATGCATTTGCATAACTATTTGTAGTGAATTCTTTAATAAGTCTAGCAATAATGGACTCAGGGAACCTCAAAATAATTAAAATAAAAATGACACTTTTAATTACTAAAAATCTTTTAAATATTTATTTTTGTATAAATTTTATCTTATTTTTACCTATAACAATAATAAACACAATATTTCTTTCTTAACATGTGGTACATAAAACCAATTTGTTTTCTAATGCTGAAAACGAATCTAAGTCAGAATTTTTCCATCATTCTACATTTTTGAAAATTATTCATGTATGTTCTTTATTTTATATGATTACATTATATTTGTGAGGTCAGTATATATATTTTTAATTCTATTAATCATTTTTTGACCATGAAACAATAATATAAGCCATAACACAAACATTATATCTTGAGGTTTATACTGAAGCATACATGAACAAGATTCATAATGTCTGCACAATACAAAGCTTGTTAGTTTTGTTAGCCTACTGCTTTTAATAGTATAATCCCTTCAGTCAGTGTGATAATTACGTTAAGTGAGTGAACAATGAAGTCTCATAGAGCCTTGTATGTGTAAATGTTTAGGACAATTTTTGTTACTTGTGTGGTGAGTTCACTATAAAATCAGGTAAGAAAAACACTACAGAACCCGTGCTGCTCCACAGCATCAGATTATAAATTAACTTAAGTTAATGGATAATTTACTTTGTGGTTCGTAACACTTCCTTCCAGACAACATTTAGCTGTGCGTCAAGGTTTAGGTTTCATCTCTACTTTCACATTTTTAAGTCTCGATTTCTTTTTCACAATTTGAACTTAACTCCACTACCTTCAGTCATGGAAATGCTTCCTTCTTTAAGGACATCAGTATTTGTACTGTAAGAACTTGGTTCTCAATTTTGGTTTTGTGATTTGGACTTAACTTCTTCCAATAATTCATGAATTCCTTGCTTGGACTTTGTCATTAAAGTATTTGCAGTATTTACTTCCATTTTTTTTTAAATATTTTATTAGCTTTTCATTTTTTTCTACAAAGAGCCATTTTAAAGTTCTAATAAATATTTAATAGAAAATTGAAAAAATAATACAGTTTCAACAGACAACTTCACTCAACAACAGCAAGATTGCTTCTGAGCAGGCATATTGCTACCAAAGTTATGATTACCTTCAGATGCGAAAATTTTTAGGATGATCCAGGCATAATCAACACAACTAATTAGAGAAACCATGGCATAAACAGTAAATGTTAAAGCAGTAACTAACAAAAATACCTGTCTGCATTTCTTCTTTCCTGTTTTATATATGTATATATATAATATTAACCCAATCAACCCAAGTACAGAATTAATAAAAATAAAGTAGGATGACATCTCTCTCTTTTCCTGTTTAGCCTCCGGTAACTACCGTTTAGATAATACTTCAGAGGATGAATGAGGATGATATGTATGAGTGTAAATGAAGTGTAGTCTTGTACATTCCCAGTTCGACTATTCCTGAGATGTGTGGTTAATTGAAACGCAACCACCAAAGAACACCGGTATCCACGATCTAATATTCAAATCCGTGTAAAAATAACTGGCTTTACTAGGACTTGAACGCTGGAACTCTCGGCTTTCCAAATCAGCTGATTTGGGAAGACGCGTTCACCACTAGACCAACCCGGTGGGTCAGGATGACATCTACCTTATTCCATAATCCAAACAAGAGAACTTTCACGAGTACCTAGCATCATCAGTTGCTCTATAATTTTTCATTGCAAATTACACATTAAAATTAAAACTTTATGGTTCAAATTGGACATTGAAATTAAAATTGAGATTTAAAATTGTTAAAAGATCCTTTTAACATCCTTTTTCACATAACTTTGGTTAGCTAGTCTACATGGATTTCTATTTTATTTTTACTATTTTTTTAAATTTTAATTAAATTTTTTTATTAATGGCTTCATATTTTGTATATATGCAATTTTTAATTTTAATTTACAATTCAAAAATTTTGAATATAAAAAAAAATGTTAGTTTTATTTCTGTTTTGATTTAATCAGAAAAGGATACATTGGAAAATGGATACATTGTTACATTTAAAGTGATACAATTGCTAAGTCATTTCTCAGTCCAATCAGTCAGTTAAACAAATCAGAGCATACGTATGTACTTTCTTATTGGTTAATTTATTTTAATTAAAGTTTGCTCAAATCTTTTTAAAACTGACAGATCAAAGTCAGTGTACATTCACTTGATAGGGCTTGATGTGGAGAGTGGTTTAGGTCCCAAAAGAATTCTGTATCTTAATTAGTTACCGAGATATCTCGATTTGAATGCCATTGAGGTAAAGCTTTAAGTACGATAAAAGCTATTTACCCTTAAAAGTACTCTCAGAATTGAGTGAGATAATATATGCATGTTGATTATTTATGGCCTTTAATGACTGTTTTAAAACCCCAATGAAGCATGTAACTACATTATTTATGGAGTAATTGCAGAAAGACTAAATTTTTTTTAATATATAGATTACACCTTTAATTAAAAAAAACTTATAAATTGTACATTGACTATAAAATCAGTAATCAAGATAAGATATGGGCTTCTCATAATAATAAAACTGTGCAGTTTACTTAAGGGAATGGCTAAAAGGCTAACTAAAGGTCTTGGCATTTGGTGTCCCTATGGTTTGGGCATGAACCAAAAGATCACTTAACTAATTGTTATTTCTGTTTAAATAATGTATTGGAACACATTATACTCTATCCTTCATTGCCATCTGGACTCAGACCTGTACCTCCCAGTGAATTCATTCCATTTCCCAAGGTTTCTGAAAACTTGTTTCATGAAAACAATGAAGATGCAGATATTATGGAAGAAAATGATCATGGTTCAGATTTTGAATTACAATCCAGTGAGCCACATCCTATATCATAAAATAAACTAAATGTCTTTGTAAAAGATTTAAACTTACCAAAAATAAAGCTGAACTTTTCTGTGGTGATCAAAGTCAACAGAAAGATTTTTCTCAATACTTTACTAAAGAAAATTAATTAGTTTACTAATGATGAGCTAAGTTACAATTAGGGCGAGTTCATGTGCCTTAACAGTGGTGCCTTTTCATTGATTCCTCCAAGTATAGCTTAAAAGCAGTTCTGCTTTATAATAATAAATATCCTTCCAAACAATCTGTAATTGAATTAATATGAAAGAGATGTATGATATGAAAGCTGAGACTGAAACAGCAAATTATAAAAAGCATAGTTGGAACCTGTGGAGATTTAAAGTTACAGTTCTTTTGTTAGGCATGCAATTAGGGTATACAAAATACTGTTTTATTAGTGAATGTGACAGCCAATCTAGGATCAGCATTAAGTAGTAAAATAGAGGATAACACATGAGAACTTAGCTCCTGGTGAAGAAAACATTCATGAGCCTCTAGTCAAACAAAAATAAAAAAATACTTTTACTGCTCCTTCATATCAAACTGGAATTTATAAAGAATTTTGTAAAAGCTATGAAAGAGGACAACAGCCAAGGATTCTTTTACATAAAGCAGAAATTTCCAAAGTAAGTGAAGCAAAATTTACAAAAGGGTTTTTGTTGGCCCACAAGTACGGGAACTACTGGTCACATGTAAGATTTTATAACTCTTGTGTCGACCAATCTAGAACTCGCTGCTTGAACACCATAGATTCTTGCAAAAATTTTCTGGGTGTTCATAAATCACAAAATTTCCAGAATATTAAAGATAAACTGAACCCATGTCCAGAGCTGCCCAGTATTCAGTTTTCAACCACGATGACATCATTAACTCTTTTCACTAACACAGCTAAAAAGCAAGTGACTCCAGACAGTGACTAGAGCAGTTCAAGTTGGGACTGCCTAAACATACAATAACTTTCCAGAATATTAAAGATAAACTGATAAATTCATACAGAGCTAAGGGATGAAATATGTCACTAAAAATCAGTTTCCTACATTCACATCTGGATTTCTTCTCACCAAACCTACGGGCAATAAGTGATGAAGATGGTGAACATTTAAATCAAAATATTTCAGTGTTGGAGAACCGTGACAAAGGTAAATGGAGTGTTAGTATCCTAACTGATTATTGTTGGACTTTAATCAAAGATGTACCCGGGACTACCTATAAAAGAAGATCTGTTATCTGATTAAGTTGATCTGTTATCTGTTAAGAAGTTTTAATGTAAGTATACGACATCCCATAACATTAATTATATTAACTTTACAGACTTTTAATGTGTCATTTCTATTAAACTCTTGCTAATAGAAAGATTCTATTTAATGTAATCTATGCAAAATATAATGCAGAGAAAGATATCACTTTGAGAACCATTAAAAGAATGTTATTTTTTATATCAGTGTAATTAACACATCATATCAAATTATTATTGTCATAATGTGTAAGTAATATATTTCCATTAAGGTTTTAAAAATATTGTGACAATTACATTACGATCAGTAACACTATTTCATGAATAAGAATTATCAGAATAATAATTTTTCTAAACATATTAAACAAATTTACCAATGTAGCACATTACTGTAGTTTGATAAAATTTCATATATATATATATATATATATACTGCTGGTGGGGACTTGCTTCAATCACCCTTCCTGTCTACTGTCTAGCCATAGTGTTTGTTATTCTCATGGTTGTAAGAATAATACTGATAAATAACAATTAAAGCATGAAAAACTTTCTTTCCTCCGTTTCCCTGGTTCCTGACATAGAAACTCTTGCTGTAGACAAACATATCCCTTTTGATTCCCCTTTCCATTACCTTAGAATACCTTATATCTTGGGAAGGGGTCAAGGTAAAGAGCTGAAAACTGGATATGTTGTAAAATGTCTAGTGTATTATTTTTATGTCAAAAAACAAAATAAAAAATGGTATCAGGTCATCGTCCAAGAGGAAAAATTCATAACTTCACCCCCTAAGGGGGTAGGGCCTCGATCTATGGCTTAAAAGCTTCCCTGGGATAACACAAATGTATCCTGAAAACATGAAAGAAATTGGTCACTGGTTCTCAAATGTTGCTGTTACAAACAGACAAACTGCCATAAACTTTCCGATTTATACATTAGATATTTCTCTTTTTTACAGAGTTGTTTTTATATTTATTACCAGTTAATTTCTATGATAAAGTATTGATTTTGTTAACATATTATTATAGTTTCTTAATTTTTTCTCAAATTTATATTGAATCTTGTAAAATTATTTGGGGGTCATCAAGGTGGGTTCATCAGGAATACCTGACAAGCACAAACAATCTTAGATAAAAAGATTTTTAATTTATCTGGTAATGAATTTTAGTATTTTGTCAGCTATTTCAAAAAAATGTATAAAGATAAGATTTTTTGAATCTACTGATTAATAATTGTGAAATTCTTTAAAACATGGAATTAAACACAAGCCAGGTGAATTTGGACACAGAGAACAGTAATAAATACAGTCTCGTCGTTTTTTTAATTTTTGTGCACATAACTTACAATGTTTTCTTTTAGTCTTGTTATTAGCTCCCTTGGGTAGCAAGCTGGGTAAATGAACTGCTGAAGTAGGCTGTTTTATTATTGGTATGTCTGGATCTGGCAACAAATTCTGACAAATTTCTAACTGAAAGTCATGCAGATCCATTTTTCTTCCTGTGTATTTATTATGAAGGAAATAGCTATTTTTTAGCATTATGTGAAATATGTGAATTGCTAATTTTTTACTCCATGTCATTGTTTTATGACAAGTGGGATAATAAGACAGCATTTGTTCATGTTTTTCAACTCCTTTCATGTTTTTATTGTATTCTACAATTATTTGTGGTTTTTTCACAGTGAAGCCTCTTTTATTAGTTACTGCAACATATTTTGCTTCAAATTCACTAGATATAATAAGGATATCTTTTTTATCTCTTACATGTTTCCATTTGGCAATACATACTCCGCTGGAATTATAACTAGCCACAATTTCCCCAGGTTTTAAGTTTGTTTCTATTACTGGAGGCAAATCTTTCTGTTCAGCAAGGAGAGTACCAGTGCAATAGGTATCAAGCTTTAATAGTTCATCAAACAAAGTTACACTACTATAGGAGCTATCCATGTATAAAGCATGGCCTTTCCCAGTTTGTCCTTCTAGTAACTTATAGACAATTTTAGATGCGTGGTTTTTATTTTCCATTATATCCTCTCCAGCATAAACATGTAGTTTTTGAACAAGTCCTTTTGGTTCAGACAAAGCATATAATTTGATTCCACGATTGCCTGTTAAGCACGATTTAAAAACTAAATGACCTTTCCATAGAACCATACATTCATCGAGTGAAAGTTCTCTCTCAGGAGTATAAATTTCATCCATTTTTGAATTGAAAAATTCTATTAGTGGTTGGATTTTTTTTAATTTGTCATTTCCATTTTCATTAGCCACAGAAAACTGTAGAACTCTTAATATCAATAGAAATCTATCTCTACTAAGAAAATTACGAACTGATAATCGAAATAAATAGTGTGTTCGCCAGTAGTCACCTAATCGATTTAAACGTATTAAACCCATAAAAAAAAATATTCCCAGAAATGTTTTCATTTCATCCACTGTTATATTTCTAAACTTTTTTATCCGGGAATGAATTTTTGCACTATTTGCTAACACATTCATGGCATATTTATTACTTTCATGAACAATATTTCTAAGAAGTTCATCGGTGAATAGCATGAAAAAGAAATGCAGTGGTGTTGTTCCAGATAATTTTACTTTTATATCACTGTTACCTGAGAAGGGTATTTTAACCCTTTTAGGTGGTGTGACAGTCCAAGTGTAAGTATCACTAGAGGAATCTCCAGTCTGAGAGTCAGCGGGTTGTTGAAATGCCTGGAACGTAGTCATGTTGGGAACAGTCAGAAAGTGCTGATGAAAACTAACTGCTGATTGTGATGTGTCATCTTCATTATCTTCCTCGTCTGTATCAAATGAAAGAGATAGTTCATCATCTCTTGAGTTTTGCAATATCTCATCATCATCATCATCATCATCATCGTCATCATAATCATCATCATCATCATCATAATCAGTATTTTTATGCTGAGACAGTTTCTTTTTTTTTGTTGTTGGAAGTTGGGTATCCATAACTGAAAAAATACAAGTAATATGATAAACAAATTATGCACTGTACAAATTTGATTTATAACTATCTAAGTCAAACTTTAATCTGTACATAGTATGTAATTAGGTATACAAGCAGTTGATTAAAAAATGTATATGATTAAGGAATGTATGAGCATCTGATTAAAAAATTTATACGATTAACCTATGTTAAATAAAGATAAACCTTTTTCATAAGAACTTTAAAATTTTACATCAATTGTGGCTAGCAATTCCAAATATTTAAAATTTTACATCAATTGTGGCTAGCAATTCCAAATATTTATGTCTGATGGGAAGAGGTATAATCTGTACAACTAATGGGTGGCCAAATCATTGTTTTGGTCATCATCATGATTATAAACATTAGTCATCATCACAATTAGGAAGAAAGGTGTGAAAACTTAAAAATACTTCGTGATTTTGCTCTTAGCAGTGAAATAATATGTTTGAGATTTGCAATAGGTACAGAGAGTGCTATAGAAATAATCAACCTTTGTATTAACTTATGTGAAAAATATAACAACTTAAGTGAAATTTTATATACTGGAAATTCTTTTACTGTATTCACTTTTTTATATTTACCTCCAATTGAATGTAGAAAAATAATACTAGATTACCTACTAAGGAAATTAATTTTTTTTTTTTTTTTTTGAGTGGTGCATCTGAATATCACCAAATTAATAATTTTAAAAATAAATACAGCTGTATCACATCCTTTCTTATTTGAGCCATTTCTTTCTGTTTTTCAGAACAGTTGAATTGCTTCATCAACACTCAATTAATGTATTCTGTGACTCTTCTGTTTGAACTTGAAGTAGTTCATATTTCCTCTTCAGATATACCCTGAAAGTGGGATAGTATTCACTGCAGTCCATCCAATTACTTGTATTAGGATCAATACTTTTAAATAGTGAACTAATTATAACTTAAATAATATTTAAGTATAACTTAAATAGTTATTTGGTAAAAGCATATAATATATTCCTTACTAATTGATAACAATATATGAGTGAGTTTTATGTAGTAATCACATACTGGTAGTGGTATCTTATCACAGCTGCTGTTGTCTAGTTATGCTACTGTTACCATTTTGGTGTTGCACAAATATTAATAATCTCATACATTCATATTTCATTTTATCATATGAACATATTTCATTGCTGTCAATTCAGTTTTCTTTAACTAACCAGTATTCTTTTTTAGCATTAAAAATCAATCATTATACACTGCTATTTCATTATCTATGCCAGTTTGATTGGTTTTTATAAATTTTTAGCATATGAAATAACAGAATACATGGTATAATTGTGATTGATTTTTTCAATAATTATTATTCTTTTCAGTCAACAACGATGGCTGAGAAGGAGAAGAATATAATAAATGAGCTCTGATATTGAATTTACATACAGGGTACTTTCTTTTAAATAAACAAGAGTTTTAGTTTTTAATATGTACAAAAACATTTTAGCAATTAATAGAATAAATTGCCATACAGCCCCTTATTTTTTCTTCAGAAAATATTTAATGAAAATATCTGACACCTAGATTCAACACAAGAAATGGTCAGAGAGTGTAAATGACTCCTGTTGAACTGAATCCACAGACAAAATTGAAATATCAATTTGAAATCTCAATTCTATTTTTTAATACCATCCTAATTGAAAGTACCAAGTATTAAGTGGATCAAATGTTAAATTTAAACACACTAACCATTATGTTAAACAGGGAAGGAAAAGGAATTCTACAATCTACTTGAGGCAAGATTAATCATCAAAAAGCATTCTGGATATCAGTTGACATCAATTTCATTCTTAAATATATCACCGTATAGTAATGTTACAAGTACTATTATTACAGAATGTAATTAATGTTGGATATGGATCATAAGTTGTATAGAATGTTTTTTGTTTAATGCTGAGAATTCAGTTGATCCTGCCTAAAAGAAAGAGGAAGGCAATTATTATTATTTTTAATTTTGTAATGTATCATTTTTTAATATGATAAAAAGAGAAAGATACAAAAATATTTAATAGAATGTTAAAAAAAAATTAGGTAAAAGCCTTTCTTACACATGCTATAAAGGAAATTTGAATCTGTTGAGAACGTTGAGACCAACATTATCACTTGTTACAAAATATGATCTTAATTATTTTGATGATGAGAACCAAGTAAAAGGCAATTATTTAAATTTATAAACTTGACCAAAATATGATTATAGTATGTTACATGAATTAAGTACTGTAAACCAATACAAGTAGGTCGTATGGTTTATTATAAAAAATAAAAATGTCTTACCATAAAGAAGAATTTCTCATACTTTAAAACTGTATTATTAATATTTGTTAAATAATTCTATTTTCAAAAAATTAACATGAAAGATAAAATTAATTATTCTTTCATATAAATTAAAACGGCATTTACTTTCTAAAACAGTAAAATAAATTACAATTTCAGAAATTATTGCTTGGGTGTACCCAAATAAATTGTTGTGAAGTAATAATTACTTAATAGTTGAAAAAGGTTATTTGTAAAAGTTACCTGCACATTAACTCAAAGTTATCCTGTAGTCTAGCAGTTGAATGCACAGTTTATCAATTTTTAGGAATTTATTTAAACCTTTATGTAGTCTTAACACCGAAATTTAATTTCTCTTGATTAATTATTTTATTTTGATAAAAGTAAAATACATTTATGAAATGTCAATATAACATTACCACATGTACATATAATGCAGGATGAGATACAGGTCAATGTTATTTTATTTGCAACCATTTTTAAAACGAAAATAATATCTATTTTTTTTTTACATCAATCATTTGTCAAGGGAATGAAAATAATATAGCTCAAATACATTGATCTTTAAAATATTTCATTAGCACTTCTACCTCCTCTGCTATTTTTAACGTACATATAGTTTCCAAATCAAGAATTACTGTGCAAGGGAAAAAGCATGAGCATAAAATTGTATTAGGATTAACAATAATGCTTTATTTTGTTTTTTCGGACATTAAAAAAAAGGTTTCAGTTTTGGAAAGGGTTAATAAAACTGGTCTGATGGAACAGCAGGAATAAACATCTTTAAAATATGCTTTGTTTCAATATTGTACATTCTGAAATGATGAATATATACCGGAAAACTTGATTGTTATGATTTATAAGCAATAACAGCCAGTTATCTACATAATAAAAACCAAAAATGTTTAAAATTAATTTGAATTTTCTGAACATAAAATGCCGAAAATATTGATAATAAACTGCAGAGGTGTGTAGCCGTCATTTTTCAAACTGGCACACAAGTCTGCTTTTTTATCAATGCATAACTTCTGCAAACTTCGAGAAATAACTTTATTTCTTTTAAAATGGTAAACAGACTAGGTTGAATGTCAGAACGGCGACTGTCAGGCCTTGCCGTGCGAATCGCTCATTAAAAATTAACTTCCAGCTTCTAGAGAGTTATATCCCTTACATTTCTATGTTAGATTGGTTAATAAATATACATAATATTCCTAGATAATGATATTTTCAATGACCTTGCGCTACGTTCCGGTTTTTAAAAACTAACTGAAAACCTATTATTGCTTATTCGGTTTACACTGAGACAAATTAATAAAAAGAGAAAAAATACTTACTATAATTAATAAAGGGTACTATACAAAATTTCAATAAAAATAAACAATGTAAATAAAACAATATAAAACGAAATCACGTATAGTTTCTAGAATAGGTTATGTTTGCATAGGAAGTAGAGACGCATGCTGATCCCACTAATAGCCTGTAAACCGAATGAGACCGAAACGCGCCGAATGCGTTGTTAGCTTGAACGCTGCTCCCGGTAGCGGCAGTCTCCCTTTAGTATATAAATTAATAGTACATACTTTGTCGGCATTGAACCGAAAATATCCAACTTAAGTTTATAAATAAACAGAAATAGTTTAATAATTTGTTTTAATTGATTCGCTTAGTTTATTTCGCTGTTTCGTTTGTGGTGCGTTAATTTTAGTGCCGCTTAAACTATACCCCGGTGTTCTTTGGTGGTTGGGTTTCAATTAACCACACATCTCAGGAATAGTCGAACTGAGAATGTACAAGACTACACTTCATTTACACTCATACATATCATCCTCTGAAGAATTATCTAAACGGTAGTTACCGGAGGCTAAACAGAAAAAAGAAAGAAACTATACCCCTAACGTTTTTCGTAACACTACTTTAATCTATTCAAAATAGATTTGAATACTAGATCGTGGATACCGGGTTTCTTTGGTGGTTGGGTTTCAATTAACCACACATCTCAGAAATGGTCGATCTAAGACTGTACAAGACTACACTTCACTTACACTCATACATTTGATGCTCTGAAGTATTACCTGACGGTGATTCCCGGAGGCTAAAAAACAGGAAAAAGGAAGGAAGTAGGCGATCTACCGCTGTAGTTAGCTGCTTAGCTAACCTTGACTAGAGAGCGTAAGTTAAGTTTAGTTACATTATATTTATAGTTTTCTTTATTTACTTATTTAATAATTTCAATATAGCGTTTCAGTGGAGCCATCTAAGAACTAACTAACTAGAGGTAGATCGCCTACTACATTAATACCGAATTTATTTAAAGCCAGCCAACTGGTCCGACTTGTTTTTTAAATTTTAATCTCATGGCAAATTACCTATATTTCTCACCCAGAAAACATTACAGCAGGTAATGAATTAACAGCAGTAGTAAAAAAAATATATATATATTGCAATATTATGCAGATATATTGCAATAGTGCAGAACCACAAATAACACTCAGTTTTCTAAAAATTTGCGTTTCACTCCAACCGTCTTCTTTAATTATCCATTTCTGTTGCCAAACATCCAAGAGAACTCGGAATTGCAATTCTATCGAAATTAATATTGTTTATTTTGATATGTTCGTAAAATTGGTTTTAATGAATTATATATACTAGTGGTGGGATAAACGATTCTTTCAATTCTATTCTCAGAAATTATTCGTAAAGAAGAATCGTTCGTCCGATTCAACGATTCTTTTCCTTGCCACCACTACCAGTAATGTAAACTTTAATGAGCAAGCTCTCTTTCTCTTCATCACCCATGTTTAGCATTTCATCTCTATTCATACAACTAAACTGATGCATACCTACTAAATATCTTCGATTCTTATCTTATTCGACTCTGTAAGAAAGATTGCTATGAATTGAATCGTTACTGAGAAAGATTTGGTTTACCTATCGTCTATCCAATCCATTGTTGAGAATCGTAAACAGAATCGGTTTCTTCTGCAAACCGATTCTCGATTCTTTCGTTCAGTATAAAGAATCGAATCGAAGGAATGACTCGTTCACGATTCTTCCCATTACTAATATATACGTAACCTATATCACGGCGTAGTGTGTTTTCTGTGCTGTTAGTACGTTTTGAAGTTTATTAGTTAAGTTTACCTTATAGTAAATTTACTTTATTAGAATGCCTGGTGATATAACCGTAAAAAGTGAGGTCTGTGATGAAAGTAATGTAACAGACGTGGATAATGATAACAATCCCACAGATAATCCTTATGCCTATTTAGAAAGGAATGATTTTACTTCAGAGAAATATAAAATTGAAATACGGGGATTACCGAAATTCTACGGTATCAGTGTAAGAAGTATACAATTTCATTTCATTTCTATTTATGTGATTATATTTATTAATATTCAGTTGCCTATCTTATTTGTGTTGTTTTCTTAAGTGTGGTTCTTAGTCAAGTTAACATGATAAATAATGCTTATTTAATTTAAAGCTTTAGATAGGCTTAGCAAACATTCAGATTAGTAATTTAAATTTATACGTTGTAACTTTTTATGTTTAATTAAATTAATGTGTGATGCTATATACTTTTGCCACAATGTGCTTTTAGACTAGACAGAAAGTTAATATTAGTTTTTACTTTATGAAATCGGAATTTTTTGTGTATTCGTCTACTAGTTGGCAGTAGTGTAGTGAATGATTTCCTTACTAATGTAATATTAACACATTTATCTTAATTTAGCTTTCATGGACATTAGGTACATATATATTTTCATGGAATATTATCCTGTCTAATTTTTAATATTACCTTGTTCCACCACATTTTAAAATAAATTTTTCCTTCTATGTCTCTTATCTATTCTTTTCTGTTTCTTTGTATATTTTTAAGAGTTTCAGTATGTTTTCATTCTATTTCCTTCAAACCTTTTGTAAATGAAGGAAATATAAATAATTTCTGTTTTCATATTTTTTGAAAGATGTAGTTATTACAATTATGTAATTTAATGATTGTAATATTTTTGTATAAACTGGCTACTTAGGAAAAATTGCAGTTTACCAATGTTACTTATTTCAAAATTTTTTATTTTAAAACAATAATGAATTTTTCATCAATATCTTCAGATGTTTGTTAGTCTTTACTGGAAGCAGTAAAATAGTTTGGCAAAGCTCACTAGCTTTGCCAGAATATATATATATAATGTCAACATTTTATATTTACAGTTATAAAATCAAAGTTAATATTGTTACAAAATTGTAATTTTCATTAGGTCATTGAAAATTAAATTTGTAATGCTATAAAAAATATTTAAGGTTTGTTAGTAAAGTTATGGTGTTGCTATAGGTTTAAATTAAAATTGATTTCATTACTGTATACCACTAATAGTAACAATTATTCATCTCACAGAAATATGAAATAGAAATAATGTAATAAATTTCAAGTGGTTTGTTTAGTGATCATAATAAATTAACACTTTCTTTCCTGTGCAGTGGGATGGCTCAAAGAAAACTGTTTAAAGATTTGGTAGAATAGAGATATTTTAGTGCTAATGGCCCCTCAGTATCATCTCCTTTTCATAATTTTTAGGTTCTAGTTAACACTATAAACTGACTAAGATCTAGAGATGTAAACTACAGGTTCACACCCAGTAGAAACAAAAGAAACAGCTCCATATATGCCTCAAATTAGTAAAGTTCCAATAGATATGTATGTATCTGTATATATATATATATATATATATATACACAGGACCTTCCAGGATTTTAATAAGTGAGTAAAATGCCTCTATGCATTTATGTCTGTTTTTACTTTTCTATTTTTGTTCAATTTTTTAATATCTTTTATTCTGTTAATCATTTTTGTTCTGATATATACACAGGGCAGTAGGAAAGTTTTGCAACACAACTTTATTTTTTATAATTTTCACCACAAATTTTACACTTCTCCATCCTCCAAAAAAAGTCTTCAAAGAAACCCCGCCACGTTTCATAGGAGATCTGAGAACACTCATCATCCAAAGTCCTTAGAGATCATCACTTGTAGAATGCCTCCCTTTCAGTCTGTTCTTAATTTGCGGGAACAGCACGAAATCACATGGAGTGAGGTCAGGACTGTAGGGAAAGTGCTCTACCAGTTTTATTTCAGTGCTGGCCAAATATTTGGAGCAAACTTTGGATCATTATTTTGATGAAGAAACCATGTCTCCATCCTTGAGTGTGGGTACACTTCTAGAGAACTTCAACAACTGTAGGTAGGCATTCCTCGATATACCACTTCCCTTTAACTGTCTTCTGATTTTCCAACACAACTTGCTCAAAAATCTTTTTCACACAAAAAAATAGTCACCATTCTCTTCTTCACTGATCTGGATTTTCAAGAGCCATAGGGGTCTCCTCACCTTCGAACATTCACATTTTGTTTTGAGCCTTGGTCAGGATATCATAATAGTACAGCCAAGTTTCGTTCCTATCACAATACTGTTAACATAGGGAGATTTTCCATGTTGTAACATTTTCAGTATTTCACTGCATCATGAAAAACAACATGCCATCTGATCCTCGTTCAAATTATGTGGCACCCAAAGGGTACAAAACTTTATAACTTGAAAGTGATCTTGCAGAATAGCATGAAATGCTGATGTATTAATATCCAAGGACACCTCTATCTGGGGGTAGGTCACAAGGATTTTTGTACTGCAGCCATGTTTCCGTCAGTTGCAGATGAAGATGGTAGACCTGACCTTGAACCATCTTCAAAGCCAAAATTTCTTCTTTCAAACTCTTGTTACTACTTAAATACTGTTGTACAATGAGGACAAACCTCTCCAAGCAAGAGTCATTACCTGTAAACATCGATCAACACTTAACCCATGTCCAGAGCTGCCCAGTATTCAGTTTTCAACCACGATGACATCATTAACTCTTTTCACTAACACAGCTAAAAAGCAAGTGACTCCAGACAGTGACTAGAGCAGTTCAAGTTGGGACTGCCTAAACATACAATAACTTTCCAGAATATTAAAGATAAACTGATAAATTCATACAGAGCTAAGGGATGAAATATGTCACTAAAAATCAGTTTCCTACATTCACATCTGGATTTCTTCTCACCAAACCTACGGGCAATAAGTGATGAAGATGGTGAACATTTAAATCAAAATATTTCAGTGTTGGAGAACCGTGACAAAGGTAAATGGATGTTAGTATCCTAACTGATTATTGTTGGACTTTAATCAAAGATGTACCCGGGACTACCTATAAAAGAAGATCTGTTATCTGATTTAGTTGATCTGTTATCTGTTAAGAAGTTTTAATGTAAGTATACGACATCCCATAACATTAATTATATTAACTTTACAGACTTTTAATGTGTCATTTCTATTAAACTCTTGCTAATAGAAAGATTCTATTTAATGTAATCTATGCAAAATATAATGCAGAGAAAGATATCACTTTGAGAACCATTAAAAGAATGTTATTTTTTATATCAGTGTAATTAACACATCATGTCAAATTATTATTGTCATAATGTGTAAGTAATATATTTCCATTAAGTTTTAAAAATATTGTGACAATTACATTACGATCAGTAACACTATTTCATGAATAAGAATTATCAGAATAATAATTTTTCTAAACATATTAAACAAATTTACCAATGTAGCACACACATACCTGACAAGCACAAACAATCTTAGATAAAAAGATTTTTAATTTATCTGGTAATGAATTTTAGTATTTTGTCAGCTATTTCAAAAAAATGTATAAAGATAAGATTTTTTGAATCTACTGATTAATAATTGTGAAATTCTTTAAAACATGGAATTAAACACAAGCCAGGTGAATTTGGACACAGAGAACAGTTATAAATACAGTCTCGTCGTTTTTTTAATTTTTGTGCACATAACCTACAATGTTTTCTTTTAGTCTTGTTATTAGCTCCCTTGGGTAGCAAGCTGGGTAAATGAACTGCTGAAGTAGGCTGTTTTATTATTGGTATGTCTGGATCTGGCAACAAATTCTGACAAATTTCTAACTGAAAGTCATGCAGATCCATTTTTCTTCCTGTGTATTTATTATGAAGGAAATAGCTATTTTTTAATAGCAGTTTTCAACCACGATGACATCATTACTTCTTTTCACTAACACAGCTAAAAAGCAAGCGACTCCAGACAGTGACTAGAGCAGTTCAAGTTGGGACTGCCTAAACATACAATAACTTGTAACTGCTTGTGATGATCCATTCTGATATATTGCAAAACTTTTTTCTCTCTGTGTGTATGTGTGGAGGGGGTGCGTGTGTGCAAGAGAGAGAGAACCCAACATTAGGTTTAAAGGCGCACTATTGCCTACATGCATTTTTTTTATTTGCATATTAACATCATGTTTGTTTTATATTTTAAATACAACCTAATCTCTCTAGTTCTTTGTAATTGCTAGCATTAATTAGTTTCAAGTGATTTATAACAGTCAATCATTTACAATGAAATTGCCATTTTGATAATGATATCTTGACTTTTTTTTATTGTTAATTTGTTATATTCTGATATTTTATGACTGAATCCTTAGTTTATTAAGAAATGTCAGAAAAATTTTATAATTTATTCTGATAATATTGGTGACACTGTTAAATATCTTGAATTTGATTAATTAGATTAGGAGCATTAAGACTTTTAAATAAAAAATATGATGAAAGAAGATTTTTTTACCTTAATAAGAATAAAGATTAAATAATACATTTTTTTCAATATTTATTTATACGTTTATATGAACAAAAATGATGTAATAGATAAAATCATTTGCAAGATGTAGAAAAAGTTATGAAAGTATCTAGACAAAATTGAAAAGATGACTTAAATCTATAAACTGTATTATCTTCAGAGTTACTGTTATTTTGCATAAACAAAGTTTGATTTATTACGTTATAAAATGTTATTAAAATATGTGAATTTTATTAGATTTCATTTTGTTTCCAGTCATACAATTTATCAATTACAGTAATATTTATGCATTCTATGTAGAATTTTTTACATATAGTCGTGCCATTTTTCATATGCTACAAAATAATTTTCATCTCACAAATAATTATAATTGTGTTTAAAATACCCTGTAGCAACCTTAAGTGAATAAATTACTTTTTTTTATTAGTGTATTTTATTTATTTTTTTTTTACATATGTATTTTATTATTATTATAAATATCTTTTGTTATAGGAATTAAAAAAGCTTCTTAATGAAAAATTGAAATTGGGGTCAAATAAAATAAAACCACCTAAGAAAGGAAGTTCGTGGATTTATGTTTGTTTTCGTTCAGAGAAAGATAGGGAAGATGCACTCCAAGCACTTAATGGGTACACATGGAAAAATAAATTACTTACAGCAGATATTGCAAAGGCTGCTCCAGATCCATTAGTGAAACGAAGAAATGAAAATCGTCTTGGAAATAATGATGCAAAAAAACAAAAACTTGACCCTTCAATGACACAAGAAGAAATCTTAAAAGCAAATGCGACACCATTATGGAATGTTCCATATTCAGAACAGGTATAACAAATATATCAGATTTTAATTAATTAGGAAAAAATGTTGATTTGGGTATTTTTAATTTTTTGGCCTTGCTTTACTTAAGATTCGCTGAGCTTTTCACTGTAGATTTAGTATTCTGAAATTTATCTTGTTGATTTTTTAAGAATGTGATGTAAATTGCATTATTATATATATTTTTTTTTAAATATATATTTTAATATATTAAAACTTTTTATGATAAATCTTTTAAGGCTGGTACTTAGCAAGAATCCTGATCTTAAATTTATGACCCTTAGTTCTGATGTATAAGTTTCGTGATGTTAGGAAATTTTAACTGTTGGCACACAGGCTTAAAAGATTGTTAACAGCCCTGGATGAAGGAATAAGAGAGTATGGAATGAAAATAAATTTAGGAAAAACTGAAGTAATAGAAGTAAACAGTAAAGAGAATTTAGTGGTAAGGACATTTGAAGTAAGAATACAGAAAATTAAGAAATTACAGATATTTGAGAACTATGGTGACAGAGGATTGGAAGAGCATGTGGAAATAAAAGGATTTAATGCTAAAGAAGGAAGAGGAAATTACTGGATTGTAAAAGCTGAATAGTAAAGGAAGAGTTAAGTTGAATGCTATGTTTGGAGTGTCTGATATGGAACTGAAACATGGACAGTGAGGAAACGGGAGAGGGACTAGATTGGGAATTTTGAAATGCAGATGTGGAGAAGGTTGAAGAAAGTAAGGTGGATGGATAAGATGGGGAATAAAGAAGTAATGAGCAGGATTAAAGAAGAGGGAAAGTACTTATGAGGGAAACACACAAAAGAAAAGGAAACTGTTTAGGACATGAGGTTAAAGGTAGTGAAATCTTGCCAGTTGCCATGGAAGGGTCTGTAGAAGGAGAAAGGAAGAGGAAGAAGAGGATAAAGTAAAAAAATTAGATGAGGATTGGAAACTAAGGGGTGACCAGGAATTTCCTTTTCACTTGTTATGAAATTATTAGTACAGGTGCAGCTTATCTTCTACACATCTAAAACGTCTGTGTGGCTTCCACCATGTTCATAGCACGGCTGTATACACCTCCATGACTGATTGTTCATCTGCAACAGCATATCAGGGATGATAATTTCAAATGTAGATTGAACAGTATCTTGGAGCTGCTCGTTGATGTATCTGTGTTTTCAGTTCTCTTTTACAAAACCCCAGAGTGTATTGTTAGGTGTGGTAAGGTCAGGAATTTTTGCTAACCAAGGCAATGGAGTCTGTAACTCGTCTGATCCAGTGATTTGGAAAAATTTCATCGAGGTGTCTGCCAAAGTTCAAAGCAAAGTATGCTAGAACACTGTCTTGCTGAAATGTAATGATGTCAACGTTCCCTTTTCCCATTAATTCTGGAAACAACCTCTTGTCAATCGTTCTCAGGTGACTGTATTGATTCTTATTCAGTCGATGACTATGTCACTGAAAAAATAAGGATCAAGGAGATATTCAGCTGTCATCCCAGCCTAAATTATAACATGAGGTTGACATTGTCCAATTTCCTCAAAAAAAAAAGTAAGGATTGTCTTTTGTCCAGAAAAAAAACCATTTTGGTTGTGAGAGCTTCGATAAATTGCACATTTGTCTGAGAAAATGATGTTCTTTTAATCGTTTTCTCTTAGAAAGCATTAACTGACATGCATAAACACTGATTAAGGTCATTGTCACTCAACTCATTAACTGTGACTGGACAAAATCATTTAACTTTCAAGTCCTTTTGCATGTGGTCTCGTGTTGTCAAATCTTGGAATGCCTTTGTCTGCAGAACATTTCCACTTTGATTTCATTGGTGATCGATCGATGAATCAGTGCATATACAGCAGCACACATCTCATCTTGTGTACTCAGCCAGCCTCCCCCTGCGTGACGCATCAAAAGCACTTACAAAAACCTTCTTCTTCCATGACAATAACACTTTTGTTGGTGACGATTTCCCAAATTGCACAAAGAAGTCATTCATAATGTTCTCCAATGTTTTACTAGTGTATGGATATTCATGGACCCACAAACAAGCTAACTAATGCCTTTTGATGGTTAACGCACTTAAATCTGCCATCATTCTGCGTTAGAGTATGGCTAAGTTTATCTCACCACAAATGAACACACTGGACGATCTCTACCATGGCTTATCCTCCCAACCTTTTCCAGGAGCAGTGAGCGATATTATCAGTAAGAATTGGCAGCAGTAAAGCCTGATTAACCTGGATTTATTTCATTGTAAACTGTTTTTCTGCCCACATAGTACAAGGGGATGAAGGAGGTTTAGGACATATATGGATGGACACAACAGTAGCATAAGGGACCTGTCATCAGACAACACCAGATGATGAGTTCTGATGATGTTAACTCTTTTTTATTATAAATTCTTGAATCTTGGAAGAAGCATAGAACGAATTCAACAAATGTTTAATATTTGAAAATATTGAAATTTTGAACAAATGCATTACTTTGATGTAAAAACTGACTTACAGTTCATTGTGTTGAACAGAAGATTACTAGTACAGCTACTATTGAGACCCAGTTTAATTGATTCATGATTATTAATTAATCTTGCAGTCATTTGTAACAGTTTTTTTTTGGAAGTGAAAGTCCTGAATTATAAGTTTTGTAGGAAATTATGTTATCTGGACACCGCCCCTGAAGTTATTATAATTTATTTTGTTAAATAAACTATAATGTAAAATTTTAAGTTATTTTCTTTATCCAAAAGCAACTATTTAACAAAAAAAGCTTTAACTTAAAATTACTAGTAAATATTTAAAACTTTCATGATTCAATCATTTGAAGGTGAAGCATGATGTAATTTTTTCAATCTTCATAGATGAAAAAATTATTTACAAAAACATTTCAGATGTTTGAGAGCACCTCTGAAATGGTGTAATAAAAGACATTGCAACTTGACCCTGTGGCATTTAGAAAGTTATCTGCTGAATTTATGAAGCAACATCTGTGTAAGATGAGTAAAATAACTATCACATTTGATGGAAAAAATAGCACTGGAATCAAAAGGTAGTATGTGAACATCAAAAGTATAAGGAATGCCAGTTTTTCTGCCTATACAAGTTTTCAAAAATTCAGAAGTGAGTAAGTTTGATATTTTAATAAAAGCAGTAAACCATGATTTTATTTTTAACTCCATGAAGTGACAGATTTTAATGTTTATTTTTATTTTTTTTTTATTTTTATTTTTTTTTTTTAGTTAGTGCAAAAGCAAGAAACAGTTAAAGCACTTCTTAAAAGATTCGCAAATGAATTAGGTTCTGCAAACCGTTCATTAAAACCTTGGCTTGAAGAACAGGCATCAAAATATGATGGTTTACCATGCCAGTTGTTAGATATTATTGGTTTACCAGAAAAATGCAATGGATACAGGAATAAATGTGAATTTACAATAGGTAAAAGATATTTTTTTATATTTACTGTATGATGTAAACACTTTCAATGTTGCCTAAAATATTTTAAGAATAGACAACATTGTTTACACAAATATCAGTTTACAGTATCATTCTATAGAAAAGTATGGTATGACTTATTTATTATTTTTTGACACTATGAAATGGAACAATCAGTTAAAAACTTTACTGTAAACTAGAAAAAAGGTTTTATTTCATCTAAATACATATTTATTTAAATTTTACAATTTCTCCAAAAATTCAGAAAATTGGTATTTTTGGATTTTTCAGGACATTTTTTGAGTTTACATTTCCTACAATTACATTCTTAAATTGAAATTTTTTAAATAAATATGAAATTATTATAAAACTATTTTTTGTCTTTTTTTTCATTCAAATTTTTTTCAATTTTTATTTCATCAGACTTACACTGTGTACCTTATTAGATTGTGGCATTTCACTTAGACTGAACAAATATTTATCATGTCTATTGTTCTGTTTCTTAAAACATTATTTGTTATTTATCAGCCATATCAAACAAATCATTCTAGTTTTTATCTGATTCCTCTTAGCAACTATATTTTAGGCTGTTAATGTTACTTCTGGAATATGTGTTAATGTGTACGTCTAGAATTTCTGTGCTATTAAATTTTTTTATTATTTTATTGCCTTTACTATGATAAAACATGATTAACGATGACTATATGTTTGTCTGTTATTTAATATGAAATTTTGAAAACATTCCAGACTGAATTCTTATTTATTTATCTAAACTAGATTTTACTTCTTGAAATACTAGTAATTTAATGGTACATTTTAAGGAAGATGTGATAAGTTTTTCTGATAGTAAACACTAGCAGATATAAGACATGAAGCACTTGCAACCTAATTCTTTAGTCATTACCTCCCTCCCACATGTAGCCTCAAAAATTATTCAAAAATTTATTTTTTAGAAAGTTATGCTTATGTAGAACAATAGAGTAGCTGTGCTTATGTAGAACAGAAGATTTTTAATAACTATATTTTCATTAATTCAAATTTTGAGAAAATTACCCTAAATTGATGTTGTATCCCAATGTTCGAGATATCGATCTAAGCCGACTATTGAATCGAGGATTGAAGTAATGATGTGGACAGTTCTTACAATATTATTATTATATTCAATTAATTCATTATGATCTCATTAATAAATATTGTTTTATTGTTGAAAAACGTATGTGCTTATTTAATTAAGAGACATAACAAGTGGTGACAAGGAGAAAAAGAAAAACTTTTGTGTACATAGCAGTTAACAAAAGTGTTGGCGTCTTGCAGGTTTGTTGTTGGATGCTGTAAACTGTGATGCAGTCACGTTGATAATGTGTGCCTAAAAAAATTATGTCTGAAAAGAAAGGTGTAAAGACAATAGATGCAGTAGAAGATTCCTTCCTCCAAGATCAATTCACAATATATGAAATTAACAATCCAGATCAAGACACAAAAAAATACTACATTCAAGTAAAATAAACAACAAAATCCAGCAGTTTGAAGTAGATTCTAGAGCTGGACAAACCCTGTTAAACAAATCAAATTTTGACAGACTAAACCTGAATACTGAACTTCAGAATACAACATACGGTTTCGCTCATACATTGCTGGCATATTTGCACCACTGGTAGAAGTTGGTAGAATTTTTCTCCACACTTGGGCCATTCCTGGATTAGGCACCTGGGTATTCACCTACAAGATATTGACACCAAAATGGGTAATACCAATTCAATACATTCAGTATTACCGATTAACATAGAACATGAAATCTTCAATAAAAATGCCAGTGTCTTCGAAAAGAATCTCTCATCTGGTAAATCTCCATCAGAATTGTACCTAAAATGAAGATGACATATTAAATTAGACCTTCTGAAACCACCACGCACATTATCACCTTCCAACATCACTCCCAGAGAATGTCAACTAAGCATGGGAGATTGAGTACAAGCAAAGTTGTACCCCTCCACTGGCAAACCAGTGTGGAGACTTGGAACTGTAGTTCAGGAGCTTGGAAAACTTCACTATGTGGTTAAGCCTGATCGTGACGGATATTCCCAGAAGAGACACATTGATCAACTACTATTCATCTCTATCAATTCTAAAACAAAGACATTTGCTTTGTCACTAAACATGTATGATGAACCAAGAAGAGATCCCCCAGAGGGGCTCCACCCGGTGCCTCCTGAAGCCATGCGGGAATCTCAAGAGCAGTCGGAGTGCAGCAACAACCTATTTTGAGACACTCAGAAAGGAAACGTAAACTGCCAACAAGACTTCAAGACTACGACGTATCTTTTTTTATTAAATTTATAAACATGATTTAGTAAATCACTTTTTACTTTTTTAGTAAATCCTTAATTTAAATCAGTAAACATGTATATAAATTCAATATTTTTCAGATATATAAATTCAACATTTTTTCAATAAGCATGGGAGACTGTTGTATCCCTTTGTTCAAGATATTGATCTAAGCCGACTATCAAATCGAGGATTGGAGTGATGATTTGGACAGTTCTTACAATATTATTATTATGTTCAATTAATTCATTATGTTCTCATTAATAAATATTGTTTTATAATTCAAAAACGCTTATTGCTGGATTAGGAAACCAAAGAAATAATGCGGCCCATAGGACCAAAAAAGGATGCGGGGTAGGGAACTAAAGAAATAATGAAGTTGGAGAACCATAGAAATTTTGGGTATAATAAATGATAGAATAATACCATTTAGGTAGAAAATTTATGTTGATTTGGAAGTAGTGGACTGTATAGGATAATGCTAGGACTGCAACATTCCCTTAGACCAGTATGAGAATGATGATAATTGATATATAAGATAAACAATATTCAATAACAAGATTCACTAAACTACATAGTAAATACAAATAATGATATACTCACTGACAGAGCAAAGCCATGTTACTTACAAACAAAGCACTAAGTGCGACTGCTCGCTGGTGGAGCGAAGTTGATGTTGCTCCCAACAAACGCTATGCACGACTTAATGATTGGTTACAACCAAACCTTATTACGAGTCCTCCCACCACTTCTTAATTTTCAACACTTATATAATTAGAAACATAACAATTGATCAGCTTTAATGGAAAATATTGCAGTAATAAACGTTAGATGTAGATTAGTTGAGAGTAATACACTTACAGTAATACTTATTCTACACTAATAAATTGATAATTTTAATTTTACACCCTCCTATAAATTTAGGTCTATATGTTAAAAAAATTTAATTTCTATTTCAACTGAGACAAAGACAGTAATGTATTGAGTCCTCCACTGGATGATCTCTGATGATAAAAACTGGCTATTAATTTCATATTTTGCCTAGAAGATTGTAATAATGTATAGGAAGTGCAGAGTAGTAATGAAATACTGGTTGTAAGAGGGATATAATGAGGTAGAGAGAAATATTTCTGAAAAGGTAAGATGAACATATAGAAGAATAGATGAAAAGGTTTGAAGAAGTTAAATCAAAATATATTATTATCAGATATGGGAATGGTATCAGAAACTAATAGGTGGAAGGAGTACTTGTAGTACTCCATAGAAAAATAATAAAAAATAAAATAAGAGAAAAATAATCTCATAAAGTACTACAGTAGAAAGAGTAAATTGATTATGATTTCTGAGGAAACTATATCATGATTTCAATGTGATAAGGTCTGAGAGACTTAGAATAAACAGTAGGAATTAGTGACATACCATCTGAATTAGTATGCAGTTTTGGAAAACTAGGACTAAATAAGCTTTATACATTAAATTGCAAAATTTAAGAGACCGAAGAAATACCCACAGATTTTAAAACAGTGTAATTTTGTTACAATACCAAAGAACGCAGCAGCAGATAAATTTTACTTCTCATGCATAGAAAGTACAGGGTGACTCAAAGAAACGGGAAATTTAAAAAATTAAATAACAATGAAAAATCTTTTTTAGAAAATGAATTTTATTTTGTATAAATGTTGCCATTTTAGGATACATACATTTTAGTTTATTTTGTAAAGATGACATCATGCAGGTGACCTCCTCTTCTACGTAAACACTCACGAAGTCTCTTCGTTAAATTGTTCATGGTTTGATGTAACATCTCAACTGGAATTTCCGCAATTGCTTCTCGGATCTTTGCCTTCAGTTCTTCCGCTGTAGCAGATCTACTGTGGAACACTTTGCTTTTAAGAAGACCCCACAAAAAGTAATCGCAAGCTGAGAGATCAGGCGATCTGGGAGGCCATCTAATGTCACCATTTTGTGAAATGACACGTTGTCCAAACAATCAGCGTACAGCTGCCATCGATATTCGTGCAATTGCTCCGTCTTGTTGAAACCAGGCTGTGTTAAGAATTGGTGGAAATCTCTTTGGTGTTCCACAACAAAGGTTTCAAGCATGGCTACATAACGAGCCGACGTCACTGTAATCGCAAGACCGTTGTTATCCTCAAAAAAATAAGGGCCTATAACACCGTAAGATGACATAGCACACCACACAGTCACTTTATGGCTGTGCAATGGACGCTGGTGTAGCTGTGTAGGATTTTCTTGTGCCCAGTATCTGAAATTTTGCTTGTTAACAAATCCACTGAGGTGGAAATGCACTTCATCTGACTTCCACAGTTCGTGAACAAACCCCAAACTCTTTGTTATCATTTATCTTCTGAAGCATTACATTACAGAATTGTGCTCGCACAACTGCATCGTTCAGTTTCAGTTACTGGAGTGTCTGCAACTTGTATGAATGGTATTGCAATTGTAAAGATTAAAGATGCTGAGAGACAACGGATTGACTGATGTGGACTTCGTGTGACAGCATCTTGTAAAGTTTGAACATTGTGTGGTGTACAGACGGTTTGCTCACGGCCTGGAGGTTTCTTTTTCGTTGCCGAACCAGTTTCCTCAAAATTAGATATCCATGTTTTAATTGCATGTGCTGATGGAACACGGTCGTGCCGTCCCAGATTAAAATGACGGCGAAATTCTCTACGCGCTCCCTCCACACTGTCATTGTTTTTGTAAAACACTTTGATAGCAAATGCATGTTGCACACCACTCCAAGGATCCATGACAACTAAATGGCAGGTTAGGTTAGAGAGGCTGGCGCCACTTATCAAGTGGTACCAATCGCCCACGGCTACCAACACAACTTTCAAAATTTCCTGTTTCTTTGAATCATCTTGTATATAATAGAATTATTTGCAAATTAAAAAAAAGTTGGGAAAAAAATATATTAGATGAGAATCAATTCAGTTTCAGAAGAGCACTGGCATGACAATGGTAATTTTGGCCTACAGATTAAATGTAGAATACAGGCTTAAGTAAAATAAAACCATTTACAGGCATCTTTACATCTTGATATTTATCAAACTATTTGATAATGTAAAATGGAATAAAGTATTAAGAACATTTGAGCTGAATTATTGGAAATGAAAGTTATTTATAATCTATACAAGAATTAGGTAGAAGAAGAAGAAGTAAGGCAAGTTCTGATTCAGAAAAGAGTGCAGTAGAGATCTAGTCTACCCCAATTCTTTACAACTTGCACTTAGAAAAAGCAATTCAGAAACTGAAGGAAGATTTTGAGAGTTGAGTAAGTAGGTATCTAAGGATAAAATTAAGATTTTAAGATTCACTGACAACATGGTTTTTGTGACAGAAACAAAAGATAAGTTAGAAAAAATGCTTAATGACTTTCATTTATTGATAGGTGAGAAATTTTATTTGAAAATAAATAAAACTAAAACAAAGGTAATGGAATGTGACAGAAAGGAGATAATGAGAAATTAAATCTATAGATGTATAAACACAATACACCTAAGTTAGAAGTTTGTTGTATAGTTAATAAAGTTGCAAAACATAAATGAAGTAGTACAGTATAAAAAGCACAAGTGACAAAAGCAATGAGAGCTTTCACACTGAAAATGTTCTGTTCATATCACATATAATTTATAAGCATTAGAAAATCCTATAAAATATTTTTGTTGCTTATAGCACTTGTGGCAGTAAAATGTTAATGGCAAGAAAATCAAAGTAAAAAATCAGAAGCCTTTGAATTATAGCATTACAGGAGCATTTTGAAAATTAGGTGATGAATAAAATTCAAAATAAAGAGGTCATAAGATGAAAGCCCCTTTCATCTTATGACCTGCAGTCCCAGCTATGAAATTTGTGGAAGAATCTTGAAAGGAGTGACTAAATCAGTAGATAATGTATTAAAACACCCAGGTTTAGCTAAGCTTTTTAATAGAGTGTGGTGTGAAAGGTAAAAACTACAGAGAAATACAGGAAGTTGTATATAATAAAACAGATTATTGATTGTGTAGAATGTAAAAAATTGTTGATTTTAAAAGATTATAACAAAATAGAAAAGAAAAGAGATTAAAACCAAACCTGATCAGTGATTTAAACAAAACTTTTGTCTAAGTCAATTTTGTGATTAAGACAACTTTTTTTTCTGCTTGTGAGTAAATAAAAAAAAAATTCTAGTTTCAAGAAAAGTGTTTTTGAATTTAAAATCTGTTTGTGTATAGTTTTAGTTTGGTAAAATAATTGACTGCGTAACATAATAAAATGAGACTCCCAATTAAAAGGTATTTTTTGTTCCTAGATGTTCTTGTCTTGATTACTAGTTGTAAATTTTCTAAAAAATAGTAAAATTTTTATTTCAAAAATTATATCTTAATTATCTTATATGATCATGATTAATTGCTTTAATATCTTAATATATGTGTTAAATATTTATTATATAACAGGTAAAAATCAAGAAACTGGTGAAAGAACTATTGGTTTCAGGCTGGGAAGTTATGCTTTAGGCACAATTGGTGTCGGCCCTATACAAGGACTTGATAACATACCTGACAGAATGAAACAAGCTGTACAGGTAAAAATTTTAATTTCTTTACAGTACTGAATGTAAGCTATACTTTTTATAAAAATAAACTGTCGTAGTATCTTCATGATCTGTTTTGTGTTTTTTAACGAATCAAACAAATAATGTATTTGAAACATTGAAAAAATATATTCAGCTGTTATTATTAGTAATTTTTAAAATGTTACTGGATCTTTAGATAAATTTAATAATTTGTATTCATTCATACAAGGTCTAAAAATATGACAGTATATTAAATATACACTTGGTGCAGTGATTCAATTCCTGAAATGTAACTGTAAAACGCATACATTCAGAACTTTCATTAATGTCTACTGTCACGTACAAAATTACTCCTCTTGTCCATCTACACACTGGTTTAGACAGTATTTCCATTCCTGCAAACAGACGTGGAACTCTTTTCTTAATGCTCATGATTACATTGCATTTTGTTTATTACATTAAATTGGTTTCAGCAATGTCAGAAAAATTTTATTCTTTTGACAAGTCTAATTTTGGGAATAACCAAAAATCATAGGAGATTTGTAAGGTGAATAAGTAGAATCATTTAATTTAATAATAGAATTTTTGCCAGAAATTTGTCATGATGAACACACCGTGGCTTGGCACATTGCCTTGATGGACAATGCAATAATACCATGATTCAGATGTTTTCCTCCAGTCTCATAATCTTTTCATTAGCCATTAATTGCACACTTAATCATCTGTCAGAATGTATCAGATCTTGCCCCCTGCCTCTGTTCTCATTTACATACATTTTTATTTTTGAATTGCTACTCAAAAATACTTCTTTTATGTTTTCAGAGTTCTATACCTCATGCCATATCCACAGTTGTAAATTTCAGTAGCAGTTTTATTGATTTTTTAATATTCATTGTAACTTATTGCTCTAAATTTTGATCCTTCATTTTTACATCAAAGTTTACATACAGATGTTCTGTTTTCACAATAGCCAACTATAATAAATGGCATTGTTATGTAAGCTTTTCTGCGATGTAAGTTTCTGTTCCGTGATGTTATACCAAATTGTAAACTTTTTTAAAAAACATAAATTTAATAACAAAAAATTTTAATTTATAATTTTTATAAAAATTAAATTTTTTAAAAAACAAAATAGTACCTACTATAGTTGGGATTTGCAAAATAATGTACTAGGACTATGCTGCATATTTTGTTCTCACAAATTTTACAAAAACTCATTATATGAAAAAATATTACTAACGGCTATGAATGATACATATTACTTATAAAAATAAAGAAAATGATAATAAATGCATTTGACTCAAAAGTCCCACAACTTGACTACTTAGGTTCGTTTGTAGAACCGCTATTGCATAACAACTTGTACACATCAAAAATTAACAAAATATCTTAACTAATGCATATACTAAAGAATTGGCCAATCCAAGATTAGTTTTAATTATAATTTCACACATAGTTTTGCCATTTTAACATGTTACAATTTTAATAACAATATTTTTAAAGTTATTTTCTTTAAAAAATTAATTGACGAGTAAGAAATCTAGTAGACCCAAGAATGTTTCTTATGAAGTGGCCTTTTATTTAAAATTATCATACCTGTGTACCTTATAATTCATGGTTTGTAAAATTTCATGATCAGTTTTTGTATATATATATTCACTACACACAACTTGCCAAGACGAAATCACGCATATAACTGACCCTTTCTGGTAGTGTCACAGGTCTAACCCCATCACTATTTCTCCAAATTATCCAAATATGTGTGAGTATGTGTATTCACACAAACGTAACTCTCTTTATATAGAAAACATTAGTACATTTTTCCAGCATGATGTCATGTTTCTTAAAATTCTATTTTAACAAAGAATTTAATAGCAAGTGAATCATGCTGCTATTAATTTAACTTTTACGGTTTAACAAATATATCATCTGTCAACGTTTAAAAAATCCATATAACAAAATAGTTTGATATAAAATAAAATACAAATGAATTCACAAATTTACATAACCCAATTTAATTTAATTTTAAATTTAGGTCAGAATTTATTATGGTTACAGCAGGCATTATTTAAAGCCTGCATGATCACTTTTGTTATTCTGACCACAGGCAATACTACATGACCATAAATTTGCATAACTTGTACATTTTCACTTCTGCTAGTTGTTAATTATAAACTGTCTGTTGTATGTCATTTTAACTACTTCAAAGATTAAATAAAAAATATTTTTGAGTTGTAAGTAATTTTTTTTCATTTTAATTTTTTGTTTGAATTAGTAAATTATTATAATAAAACTAGATTGGTTATAATCATGATTGTGTATAGAATCTGCCTCATGAATGCCATAATAATATATTTGATTTAATGTTAAATTTATTAAGCGTGATAAATCATGGGTAAACATTTTGTGAAAAACAAATTTGGATATTACTTTGTAACTGTTTTCAAAGGACTCTTAAAAGTATTTAATATTGTTGATTTTGTATTTAGGATTTCCCTGCTTACTTCTTTTGTGTTATATAGATAACATTAGTTATAATTTTTTTATTACAGCAAACATGTATCATTATTGTGAGATGTAGGTTGCTATTTTATCAGAATTAATGTTATTTTTAACAGGTATTTGAAAAATTCATAAGAGATTCGGATTTAGATGTATTTAATCCAGAAACACACAGTGGTTCATGGCGTCAATTAACTGCAAGACATGCGACAGTTACTGACCAGCTTATGTTAGTTGTTGGAGTTCATCCTCAACAAATGACAGAGGAAGAACTTGAAAAAGTTAAAGAAAGTTTAAGGCAGTATTTTTCAAATGGTGAAGGAAAAGATATTAACATTACATCATTATACTTTCAAATTATTCGAAAAAAGTAAGTAATTGTTTAATAAAAATATGTGATATTTATTTCATTTCCATCATTCTATAAGTTTCCTTATTATCTTTTATAAGTTTTATAGTAACTTTTTAAGAAGAAGTCGCTAACTTTTTATAAGTTGTAATTTAATTTTTTGTCACATCTAGCAAGAATTATAATTGTTTTGATAATTACTCTTGTGAGTGGTTGGATGTGCATTTCTTTAAGTTTTTTAATCGAAGATCATCCACTGTAGCATTTAGTTTTTAATGCTAAAAAATGTTCATTTCACCCAGACAAAATAGTGTAGATACATGAGCCCCTATAATGCAAAAAACCTGATACATCCAAAATGATAAGAAAATTTGTTTACCTCTGAATATTAAAATTAAACTGAAAGCATATGTGACATTTTGATATGTTATTTTTGTAAAGCTTAACTATTATTAAAAAATACAGCTTTCCTGTCATGCAAATTATAAAATTTTATCATTTCTGTGAATTGTTGCATCCAGTAACATTACTTTTTTGCTAAATATAAAGCTCACTAAACTACTTTCTATACTGCTTAAAGATGTGCTTTTTGTAGTTTTTACCAGTTAATCTCCGTACTAATAATTTGCTTAAATTTTATAGGGTTAAATAGATATTTTTCTTTATTACCAGTGGTTTCAACTCCCATGATCATTGGCATGTAAATTTAAAATACTAATAGTATGCTTTGAAACTACATTCAACTTCAACATTTTCTTTTTGGTATTTTATAGGAAACAGTTTATTAAACATGGATTTATCCATTTGCGTTGAGGATTAAGAGGTCCAATTTTACAAAATAGGCATTTGAGCCTTTAGGCTTACTATACAATCACTGGAATGAAATTAGAATTCCTGAATCGATTCATAGGTAACCCTCCTACCACATATCAAAGATGCATTGGTTTTAGAGGTCTACACGTTTTTAATGTGGAGAACCTAATGGAGATAGATCTAATATACTCTTTGAACCAATAATGGGAAGAAGGGATCAAGGATAATGAAAAGAGGTTGCCAATGAAAAACTATCATCTACCTGTTGGACTACATTTTACTGCTTTGCCCAGGATCCATCATTACCTTCACACCCTTTAATCCCCAGGCATTAAAGGGTGTGAAATTTCTGACCTGGCCATTCTTTTTCCTGATGTTTTAAGAGCTGTTATTGGTCGCATTGTTCATGACCATTTAGGCTTCAGAAAGGTTTATGCATGTTGGGTGCTGCACGTCTTAACAGAACATTACAAAAAAATCTGAATGGGATCTGCTTTGGTATTTTTTATGCCCACAGAAAAAGATGATGATTTCGTATTACACGCCAGAGAAAAAACAGCAGTCATGTGAATGGTATCATCCTCAATCACCAACCAAACCAACAAAGGTCAAACGACAGCCATTTGGACGCAAACTGATGGCCACAGTCTTTTGGGATCAGTTTGGCATACTGCTGATTGATTTCATACTACATGGAATGACTATAAATGCAGAAGCCTACTGTGAAACTCTACATAAGTTATGATGCGGCATTCAAAATCGGCAACTTGGGCGGCTGACGGCATCGTCCTGCTGCATGATAATCCATGTCCACATATTGCAGTCTGACAAGTGATTTACTGAGAACATTTGGATGGGAAATTTACAATTACCCACCATATAATCTGGAATTAGCTCCTTCTGAGTATAATTTGTTTGGGAAATTGAAATTATTTTTGAGTGGTAAGCAATTTGCAGGTGACGATGAACTTAAAATGCTGTTAATCAGTGGCTAAATGGACTGGCGGCAGAAGAATATGACTAGGGTATATTGAAGCTGGTGTATCGCTACAATAATTGTCATAATTCATGTGACGATTATATAGAGAAGTAGTATAAGGTATGTAGTTAAAGAGAAATAAAAAATATTTATAAAGTTTTCAGAATAAATTTTTTTATAATGAACAGTCTTTACTTTAGAGATAACCTCTCATAGTTTACCGTTTTTCCTAGAACCAGTCATTATTAATAATTATGAAATAATGTGTTATGCAGTAGGCTGGTAACTAGAATACTGTTCAGTAAGTTAATCTTGAATGAATAAATTACTTGGATAAGTCAATTATTATCTGCAATGTAGTTATAAATTTTATTGCAATATAAATAGGTGTATATCATGTATAAATGATATACATCATTTTTCAACATAGTCCCCTTGCATTTCAATTCACTTGGTCCATCGTTGCACAAGCTTCCTGATGCTCTCATAAAAGCAGGTTTTTGGTTGAGCTGCAACCCAGGAATGCACTTCTTTCACTGATTCGTCTGAGGTAAGTCGACGGCCCCTTAAAGTCTCTTTGAGTGGACCAAACAAGTGGTAGTCAGAAGGGGCAAGATCAGGACTATACGGAGGATGAGCCAGTACTTCAAAGTTGAGTTTCTAGAGCATTTCAGCACTGTGGGCAGCAGTATGTGGACGAGCATTGTCGTGCAACAACAAAACACCTTTCTACAGCAGTCCTTGGCGTTTGCTTCGAATTGCAGGCTTCAGCTTGGCAGTAAGCATCTCACTATAACGCGCACTGTTTATTGTCATGTCCCTTTCCTCATAATGTTCCAGTACTGGGCCTTGTGAGTCCCAAAAAACCATAAGCATCAGTTTTCCTGCGGATGGTTGGGTCTTGAACTTTTTTCCCAGGGCGAATTTGGATGTTTCTATTCCATACTCTGCCGTTTACTCTCCGGCTCATAATGATGGATCCATGTTTCGTCACCAGTGATGATTCTGTCTAAGAAGATATTCCGTTCGTTACCATAGCGATACAAATGTTTCTGGCAGATGTCCAAACATGTTTGTTTATGCAACTGTGTAAATTGTTTTGGGACCCATCTTGCACAGACTTTATGAAACACAAGTCTGTTGTGGATGATTTCGTAGGCAGAACCTGGCATGCTCAATGTTTTCCTCATTTGTGGCAGTAAATGGTCGTCCGGCTCCTTTGTCTTGCATAACACTTGTGCGACCATTTTTTAATTTTTCAATCCATTCGCAGATGGTTGATCTGTGGTATCATAATCCAAGTTTGAAGTAAATTATATTTTTCATTTATTTACAACTCCATTTTTCTGTGGAAATTCTAAAATAAAATAAAATCTTTCTTTCCTCCTGATCAGGTAGCTGGCATTACCAACTGTAAAAAATAGGAAGCTCATAGCATTTATTCATTCAAAGTATTTTTTCTTTGTTAGTAGTTTGTAATTGTGTTTGAAGCTCAATTTAAAATGAATGCTTCATTGTCCAAATATACAAAGGTAGAAGTGTGAGCAATGATAGGTGTTTTAATTCAGAGTTAGTGAAACATGTAGACTTAATTGCGGAACACAGAGTGAAAGCAAGATTTATAAAATAGCTGGATTTCTCACTGTCATGAACAGCACAAAGATAAGTCCTCCACTTCAGAGAAAAAAGACTGTGCTATCAAAGAGTTAAACAAATGACTCATGGTTATTAGAGAATTAAAATAACCAGTGGTTTGAATAATAATGCCAAAGAGGCTTGGCATTTTCAATCATCCATGATTCTTTATTTTTTTTTTTAAATAAAAGTAAGTTTCTTTTCTGTTTGCTGAGTTCTACATAAACTACTAAACATTCAGATATATTATATGAAACATTAGCTTTCTCCACAGAAGCTTCTAAAGTGTCATAAAGTAGATTCATTTCCAACATGAATAGTAACTATTGATGATACACTGATTTATCACATTAAATCTGATGGTAAGTAACAAAATTTAATCTGGAAACATCCCCTTATCTCCCACAAAAGAAATTAGTGTCAAGCCCTTCTGCAGGAAATGATAATGATATTTTGGGATATGGAAAGTCCACTTTTTATTTAATTTTTACTAGTGAAGGTTCACTGCGTAGTGACAACTCCTGTGAGCTATTGTGATTAACGAGACCAAAGATCAAGTACAAAAAAATATATTAACTTTCAAAAGGCTAGATTTTGCTTCAGCACAATGCTCGACCTCGTTTATGTTACAAAACAACCCTTTAAGAAGTTGCATTTTAGCTACTCCACTACCATATAGTCACTTCACAACCTACTAGCTGGAGATTATGTAAAAAAAATAATGCACGTTTCAATAATGTATTTACATGAATGCAAATGATAATATTTTTTGTAAATTTTACTTTACTTTTTTTTTACTTCTCTTATAATTTTATATTTTTACTGTATTATTAATTTTATTTCCTTTTGTATTGATAAGACAGTCTGGTGAAGAATTGCCAAAACCTGAACATCTATTTGGTGAGAAGTATATAGTTGAAGAGTTATGTGGACTTAAATTTAGAATATCACCGGAGGCATTTTTTCAAGTTAATTCAGCAGTAGCAGAATTACTTTATGATAGCGTACGTAAATTAGCTGAACTGAATGAAAAAAGTACTTTGATTGATGTTTGTTGTGGCACGGGATCTATTGGGCTCTGTTTAGCTAGGGTAAGTATATTATTTTATTATTAATATAAACTTTTTTATTACATGATGTATACTTGTTTTTTTTATATATGTCTATACTATATCTCAAGGTTGTTCAGGTTGAGCTAAAATTTGATGCAGACTCATTTTTTGAATTATACTTATGCTCACATAATTTTTTTCTGTTGAGCCCCTCATGTGTATGAGCTTACTATATAAACTAAGTTTCATTATTGTAATAAATGATTATTAATTTACTTTTATTTAACTTGCTTATTATTTCCAGTCAGTATTATTTTTATGAAAAATAAATGTAACAATCACTAAACATAATAAATATAAATGTTGTTTTCTTGTAGCTAAGATAAACATATTTTTTTGATGAAATACTTTCAGTTTTTAAACCTTACATCATGTTTACTCCAATGAAAAGGGATTAAAACTGGTTCCATAGTATATATAGAGCTTATGTAGACTGCTCTTATTGTATTCACCAGTCAACTGGTATATCTACTAAAAAAAAGGATAATTACTTAATTTTATATCAAAAATTTAAGTATTATGTGCCACTATTTTTGTAATTTTTTATATATTATTATTTTTTAATTTATCTGTTTATTTTTACAGGGTTGTGGCCAGGTTTTAGGGTTAGAATTACAAGAGGAGGCAGTTAATGATGCTAAACAGAATGCTGTTGAAAACAACATAAATAATTGTACATTCTTTTCTGGTAAAGCTGAAGAAATTCTTTCTTCTGTTATTAGTAGAGCATCAAATGATAATGTTGTCGCTGTGGTCGACCCACCTCGTGCTGGTCTTCGTAAGTTAATATGTTGTTTATAATATATGTTAGTAAGTATTAATAACATACATACATAGGCACTTTATATTCTAAAATAATTTCTTCAATTAAGATTTTTATAATATTTCACATATATATTTTTTTCCCTTATTTAAGTAAATTGCAAAAATATAGTCTATTCTTATTTTATTATTAATATAGACATTTTTTATTACATGATACTTACTTGTAATATTGCATACATACTTGTTTTTTATATATGTCTGTACTGTATCTCAAGATTGGTTAGGTTGTGCTAAAATTTGTTGCAGACTCATTTCTTTGAGTGAAAGAATGGAAATTTTTGTGTCATTATACAAATAATGCAAAAATTTGTATAATGTTCTAAATTTGAGCAAGAGGATTAGAGATATGTGCTATGTGAAACTGGCATCATTTACAGTAAATGAAGAAATGTCAATCCAACTTGATGTATTTTTGATTAGAATCATGTTTGCCTACAAAATTATGTTAACTATATACATCACTACCACATGTCCTTAAAGATGTTCACTGTATACATATCAGGTTTTTTATAATGATTAGTCTGTACCGTGTACAATTCATCACAACTTCAGATTATTGTTACTAAGATGCAAATTACTGGTTGTATGTTTTCCTTAATTATATTAGCTATAGTTGCACTTTTTTTTAGTTGTTGATATTCACTTTTATTATACTGCTAGGTCTTTATGGACTTCTTGCAGGGAAGTAGTAACTTACAATAATAAATGTATTAAAAAAAAACAGTAATAATTTTTTTTTTAATATATATATATATATATATATGTAGATATACAAAGGGCACTAAGAAAGTTTTTCAATATATCAGAATGTATCTACAAGTTAGTGTGTGTTTAGACAGGTCCCAACTTGCATCATAGCTGCTCTAGACACTATCTCAGTGTCATTTCGTTTTTTAGATGTGTTGGTGAAAAGAAGTAATGATGTGGTTGAAAACTGAATACCGGAAAGTTTTGCACGTGGGTTAAGTGATAATTAGTGTTTAGAGAAAATGATTAAATGTGCTTGGAGTGGATTGTTTTCATTGCACAACAATATTTAGGTAATACCAAGAGTTAGAAAAAGGAAATTTTTGCCTTGAGGATGCTCTAAGGTCAGGTCAACTTTCTTCATCTCTGACTACGGAAACATTGCTTAAATATGAAAAATGTTTGAGACATACAGGTGTTTAACCTACAGCCAAGTACAGGTGTCCTTGGACATTAATACATTAGAAGTTCGTGCTATTCTGCGAGATCACCTTCAAGTTAGAAAGCTTTGTTCCCTTTGGGAGCCATATTACTTGACCAATTATGAGATGGCACATCATGTTCATGATGTGCCATGAACGTTACTTACTATGAAGACGACTTCATAGTTTTGGTAAAATGCTGAAAAAGTTTGAAAATTGGAAATCTCCATATGTGAATAGTATTGTGACAGGTAATGAAACTAGGCTATTTTATTGTGACCCGGCTCAGTGATAATGAAAACCAAGGCTCAGAACTAAGCGTGGGTATTCAAAAATGAGGAGACCCTGTATGGCTGTTTGAAGACCATTTCAGTGAAGAGAATGGTGGACATATTTTTTAGTGTGAGAAGAAGAGGAACAAGAGCTGCGTCCAAACTTAACACATGGTTGACACACGGTTTTTTCACCACTATAATGCTTCAGCACATTGCTCCAAAGTTTGCTCAGAGTATTTTGGCCAGCACTTTAATAAACTGTAAGAGAATCCTCCCTACATTCCTGACCTTGTTCCATGTGACTTCATGTTGTTCCCCAGATGAAGTATAGGCTGAAAGGAGGCATTTTACAAGTGATCACCTCATAAGGGCTTGGGGCGATGAGTGTGCCCAGATCTCCAACAAAACATCAGGGTTTCTTTGAAAACTGGTTTTGAAGGATACAAAAGTGTATAATGTATAGTATAAATTATTTTGAAAAATTATAAAAGTAAAGTCATGTAAAACTCTCCTAGTACCTTTTGTGTGTTTAAATTATGTGATAAGTAATTTACTTTTTCTTCTTGTTCAGTTGTCTCATCAACATTGCCCAAAGAAAGTGTGAATTTAAGAAAAGATGTTCCAATGATAATAATTCATTGTAATATCAGGTATTCCTGATAATTACCAGTACACTTAAACGTATACATAAAGCATCAAAATGTCATCTACTTGTTACTGCTATTCTATTTCTATTTATTATCAGATAGTCTTTTTTTATAGTATTTTATATATTTATTAATCTTCAGTAAAGTCTCTGAAGACCAATGTATTTTTTACTGACTTTGAAGAAAGGTACGGTATTACTTTCAGTAGCATGGTGTTAGCTGAGGGTGAAAATGGATTTATTTTCTTTACGTTTTGGGGTATGAGGATTATGAAAATACCATTTACTTAAATATATAAGTAAACCCCATGTATAAAATATTGTGGCTCGAAAATCTCCATACTATAAGATCAGTTTCATTGAAATCTAGATATGCTATAGTAGTGTATCTGAAATTTGCATGTGAAAATTGGTTAAGTCATGACTTATGCTCAATTTTAGACTCAAATTTTGTAATACAAAAATCTCCAAAATAAAATAATCAATTTTAATGAAATTTAGGTGTGCTGTACTAGTGTATCTGAAATTGTGCATGTGAAAATTTGATGAAAATTGGTTCAGTCATTCTTCAATTATGCTCAATTTAAGGTTGAAAAAGTATGAGTGGGGAACATGTGAAGCATGGTTTGTTATGATGCTGCAAGTTGGAAGGTTGACATTTCTTTATCTGTGAAATCTACTGTTAGCAATATTAAACCAAATTAAAAAAAAAATATTAATACCTAATTAAATTAATGAAAAGTCTGTCTTCTTGGACAGCTCAAAAGTATTTTGTTTTATTGAAAATTTCATACCAATATAGTGTGAATAGAAAAGTTAATTTCATCCTTTAGTGTGAGGAGCGGCTGCAAAACATGTTTTTAAAATTCAAGGGTATTTAAGCGTGATTTGGAGTGTCATTCTTATAAAGTATTTTTTTATAGTGTTCATTTGGAATATTAAAAAAAAAAAATACAGTTATAATGTTGTAAAAGGACTGTATTTGTAATTTTGGCATTTTCAGAAATAGAAATTAAATAAAATTGTGAATTTAAAAGATTAAAATAATTTCAGCTGAAATAAGACACTTCTGGTGTATTACACAGAGCCTGTGTGTGTGAACTTAGGAAAACAGTCATTCTTTTTGATCAGTTTTATTTATTTTTTAATCATTTGTAGTAAATATGAAATACTACCAATGTATCTAAAGAAAAAAGTAACTAATAAAAAATAATTTAATAACATAAAATGATAAAATTTTATGGAGTGTAGCATTATTAATGTAGTATTTTTATTAAAAAAGGAAACATTTATGGTGGTTAAAAGATTGATGCATACCTGACTCATTCTATTGCATATATTTTCATGATCCTTCATGCAACAGATTGATTTCTCATATTTGGATAAAAATGTTTTCAGTCTAAATGTATTTTATCGTGTATGTGATATAATTTTTTTTTAAAGTATAAAATTGTTGTGTTCCAGATCAAAAAGCTGTAATTCTTCTAAGAAGGACATCTCGTCTAAATAAAATGGTATATCTTGCATGTGATGCAAAATTAGCATTAAAAAACTTTGTAGATCTAGGTAGACCAGCATCAAAAACTTTGTCAGGTGATCCTTTTGTTCCTATCGCTGCTGTAGCTGTCGATATGTTTCCACACACCAATCATTGTGAATTAGTTTTATGTTTACAAAGAATTGATCCATCTACTATTACTAAAAAGAATAAAACTAATACTACAGCTGTTTAATTGTAGATTATTTTTGTATTTTATATAAAATTTGTATTATTAAAATATATTTTAATGTAAAATAAATAAATTGCAGGGTAATAGTAATTGATTTATTAAAAAAATAGCTCCCTGTTGCAGCTTTGCTTGCACTATATGGTTACTTGTATTTCCCCTGCTGAAAAATATCTTGGAAGCGGCTCACTGAAAGAAAGCAGCATGAGAATTCAGCGGCTTACCACCTAGTGGTCCAAATGAGAAGTGCAGCACTGTAATGGTATATTTATTATTTACACGTTTTAATAAATAATTTTTCAGTTTTAGATAACATTTCTGAATAACCATGATCTGTTAGATCAAGAGAGTACCTGATGCGTGCAAAAGTTAACCTTCAACCTATTAACAAATACCCCATTTGAATTTTGAAAATTGGATGATTGTTAGGAGAGATATTATAAGAATGCCCCATTGCACTTCCCAAAACATTGTTACTTGATGGTGATGATTGATCTAACCTCGCACGAAATGCTCGTATTCTAGCTTCACACTTATTGCTAAACAGAAAATTTTTTTTAATTTATTTAATATTATTTTATATAACGTAAATTTAATTATATTATTTTTATAATATTTTTTCATTTGAATCATTCACTTCAAACCCAGCTCACACAGTGATAGATAATTAATTTAGTAAAATCAATCTTCCTTTATTATTGTTCATATCTTCCTGAATACTAATTATATTATATTAAAGACTAAACATAAAACTTAGTAATCCACCACAGTACAGAATCTAATAATATTTCTTACCTAATTACTTCATTTGTACATCAAAAGTGTTTTCGAGGATTTTCCCTCATCGTCAGTTGATCAAAAAATAAAAACTTTAAAATTACACATTAAAAAATTATTCATTAAGAAATTAAAATTTAACATCATTATATATAATGATGTTTAATTTTAATATATATATATATATATATATAAAGACTAAAGTAAAATTTTTATTTTATTATATTTTTTAATTTTTTTCCCAACTTTTTTTTAATCTGCAAATAATTCTATTATATACAGGATGATTCAGAGAAACAGGAAATTTTGAAAGTTGTGTTGGTAGCCGTGGGCGATTGGTACCACTTGATAAGTGGCGCCAGCCTCTCTAACCTAACCTGCCATTTAGTTGTCATGGATCCTCAGAGTGGTGCGCAACGTGCATTTGCTATCAAAGCGTTTTACAAAAACAATGACAGTGTGGAGGGAGCGCGTAGAGAATTTCGCCGTCATTTTAATCTGGGACGGCACGACCGTGTTCCATCAGCACATGCAATTAAAACATGGATATCTAATTTTGAGGAAACTGGTTCGGCAATGAAAAAGAAACCTCCAGGCCGTGAGCGAACCGTCCGTACACCACAGAATGTTCAAGCTTTACAGATGTCACACGAAGGCCACATCGGTCTATCTGTCATCTTTCAGCATCTTTACAAATGCATAGTTCAAGTGTTCGAAGAATGTTAGTGAAGGACTTGCAATCTCATCCATACAAGTTGCAGATCGTCCAGGAACTGAAACCGAATGATGCAGTTGTGCAAGCACAATTCTGTAATATTATGCTTCAGAAGATAAATGATAACGAAGAGTTTGTTCACGAACTGTGGATGTCAGACAAAGCGCATTTCCACCTCAGTGGATTTGTTAACAAGCAAAATTTCAGATACTGGGCACAAGAAAATCCTACGCAGCTACACCAGCATCCGTTGCACAGCCAGAAAGTGACCGTGTGGTGTGCTATGTCATCTTACGGTGTTATAGGCCCTTATTTTTTTGAGGATGACAACGGTCTTGTGATTACAGTGACATCGGTATTCCAGAGTAGACCTGCTACAACAGAAGAACTGAAGGCAAAGATCCGAGAAGCAATTGTGAAAATTCCAGTTGAGATGTTACGTCAAACCATGAACAACTTAACAAAGAGACTTCGTGAGTGTTTACGTAGAAGAGGAGGTCACCTGGAAGATGTCATCTTTAAAAAATAAACTAAAATGTATGTATCCTAAAATGGCAACATTTGTACAATTACATGAAATAAAATTCATTTTCTAAAAAAAATTTTCATTAACATTATTTAATTTTTTAAATTTCCCATTTCTTTGAATCACCCTGTATATTGTTACCACATGTATGCCAAATTTAATATCGGCAGGCGATAAAGGTAGCAACGATGTGAGCAAGCGCACAGTATACGGACGGGCGCTCATAGAAGCATCACTCCCACCACACAGTTCTTCCACCATAGCGGCGCTGCAGCCCCACCACACAAGCTGCTATAAAAGAGCATGTATGAGAGTGAATTGGCAATTCATCATCGACCACCACCTGGAGAAGACAGAAGAAGTTCCTTGGCCGGCTCAACATGGGACCTCCCGGCAAATGCCAACATCCCCACCAGAGCAGCAGGCCTGGAGGGAGTCGCTGGATGTGGACACTGCCTTCCTGTTCCAGCTCACCGAGCTTTAATCGCCCTGGCTGGCAGACTCAGCCGCAGGAGCTGGCCCAGTGTCTGATTGCTTGGGGAGAACCACACTGGCGAAGGACGACCAGCGCTGACTCTACACTGCGAGACCCAACTCTCTGGGGACCCAACTGCCGCTGAAGGAAAGCTCAGTCGGACTTCAATGGACGAGCTGCAACTTCCTGACCTCACCAGAGACCAGCTTCTGAACCCAACAGCTCTTCTCAGAGCTAACGCAAAAAACAGTGCTTTTCAGGACCACCACAAGGTTATGAAATACAAACCGTCAAAGCCATTCGATGACAAAAACGGCCCTTTACAGGGCCACCATACGGTTAGTAAGTGCCATGTGCCGTCAAAGCCATTTGGTGACAATATATACTTTTTTTTTTTTTTTGAGATTTTTCAAGATGCAGTATAAACACCTTCTCAGTTATCCCAAGAAACATGATAATACTTTGGTTGCGATTGATCGAGTAGTATTTTTGTTTATCCCAAACAAACAAAAACCCTCTTTCTTATAATAACAGTATAGATATAGTTGTATAATTTTTTCGTTCATTTTTTTTTTACTATTCAGTATATTGTTTCTGTTAATTTAAGTATTGCATAACATTTCATATATTAACTATTCACCTAAATCAAAAAAAATTTTGCTAATTTTCAGAGAGTTAATACAGTAAATCAGTACAGTAACTAAAGAGTTTAGTAAAATGTTTTAAGAACTGAAAGTTATTCACACAGCAGTGATAATATTTACATTTATCAAAAGGAATTTATCAAATAAAACATTTATTGAAAAAATAAAAATATAAAATTATTATTAGAATAAAATAAATATTTTTGTTGAATTTCAATTGTATAAAATGTTTGGTTGTATTGTGGTAACTAATATGATAATATTTATAATAGATTGCTGTAGAAACCAATCAAGAAACTTGAGAGACCATCTAATAAAGTTGTAGGAAGTACGCTAGAGTTTAGTTATGTTAAATAAAAATAAGAATTCAAACATTATATAAATAAAGAGTTATGGTAAACAGTTATTGAAATACATTTTCTTTTAATTTCAAACACATTTTACTTAAATCCAGACTTAGATGATTACTCTGATTCTTAAGCTCAAGGACCAACATATCACAGAAGTCATAATAAAACCACCATTAAATTTCCCAGAAAAAGTACATTAAAAAGTATTTAAATGAATAACTTAATTTTTTTTTTTAAATGTTAATTGACTAATATTAGTACTTATGAAAAACTATAAATGAGTATTTTTTTGCAGGGTTGTAAAATAGAATAAATATAAAAAATAAAAATATCAAACAACTTGTCATTTCAGACAAATTCACTTAGAAAGTGTAAATTTTGTCATCTGAGAAATGGGTAAAATTGAAGTTTGAGTTATTGTAAATTACTTTGTTTTAAAAGATTTAATCCTGATCACATTCAAAAAGAGTTAGATTCCACTTTAAATGATTCTTCCTATTTGTGTTTTATGGTAAAAAAAAAAGTGGTATGCTAGATTTAAATGGGGGTTGTACATCCATTCAAGTTGATGAATGCTTGTGATGTCCAAAAATCATTATGACTGATTGTCATAATCAACTGAATTGGCTTCTATGCAGAAGCCAATTGTAAGTCGTGCAGTTGACTGTCATCAGCTGGATGATCAGTCGACCTTTTCATGATATTTATTACTGAAACTGATAAATTAATACCTTTTTTAATGTATTAATTTTCATCTTGCTGATGGAGAAGGTAAACATACGTCTTTATATTTAATAGTTTCAAGATGCCTTTAACGTATATAATTTTATATCTTGAAGCAGAGATCTCTCTAAAAGTGTTAAAAATTAGGAAAAGAGAAATGAATAAACAGAACATAAATTTAGTTTTTTATAATATAAATTTGTTTTAAAACTGAATTAGCTTATAAAGATTGACATGAAAGTCAAATGTTGAGGACCTACCAATAATCTTTTTCCACAGAAACAAACTTTCTGTTAAAAAATCAGCCTTTTATTTATTTCTGGCTTCACTTAATTTTTACTCTGTATCCTTATGTTTAATAAGTGTTGTTTGATGTCCAGTTCTGCTTTGATTTCCGTTTTTACAATAAACCAAGCTCCTTTATTAACGTTTAATAAGGGATATGCTTCAACAACAGTTTGAAGAAAGATATACATTGAAAAATTATTTTTGAACATTAATTAAGAAATGTTATAAAATAGGAATATATAACATGACATTGTATTTATATATTTTTATACTCTAAAGCAGAAATATTTTCATAAACAAAATCAGATAGTGATAATACAAAGTTTCCACTGACTCATAACATTAAAGATAAGATATGGTATCTATTGTGTAATGATGTTGCACCACATTGGTAATACAAATAAGAATATATAAAAATAATAATGGATCTGATTAAAAACACACACACAAAGAAAGAAGCTTTATATGTTGTATAATTCTAGTGTTACCAGTTTGATAATTCAGTTGTGATGACTTGATTTGAGTGATAGTGATTATTTTTAATTCTATAAATTCAATTAAAAACTTAGTTGTTTTACATTTTTTCTGTTTTGACATGATAGATGCAATATTTGGGAAAATATCTTGCTTATTATGCAAGAAAAAACTAAAAACATTCAAGAGTCAGAGCTAATTAAAAATTAAGTTGCAATAAAAAAAATTCCATAAAATGTTAAAAGAAAGTTATAGAAAAACTTAAAAATTAGTTTTCCTTCATATTAAAACATTTGCAGTTTCCCAAACTTGAAGAAAGGTTAATTATGATTTTATGCGAATGGTGACAATTTGGTCACAGTGTATTCATAAAAATATGCAGAGAAATGATTTAGATGTAAAGAAAAAGATTTCTCAGTAAGATTAAAAGAGCTAAATTTATTTTTTTCTGGTGCAAACAGTTATCAAAGAAAAATATTAGCTCAAACACTTCTTGATCCTTATAATGATATATTATTGAAATCTTTAATTAAAAAAAAAAAAAAATTTGAACCTTCATAAATAGCTAACACTATTTAGTTTGTGATCTCCCATACTTAAATGGTTAATAAAAAAGGAGAGAATCAGGACAGATGAAATTAAAAATTGAAGTGTAGAGTTATGTGGATGGTAGGAAACTTAACACCTTATCTGACTTTAATCTAGAGGAGTATTTTTGGTATGATTGTTGGAAGGGTTGGATGGACTTAATTTTGTTGCTGATTTGATAACAATGACTAAGTGGATTTTGAAGTTATTTTATTTTAAATAGTTTCTGGGAGGTACACCAGGAGAAAAAACAAAAAAGTATTGTTGAATAGAATAGAATAGAATTTGTCTTATACCAGGAAGAACAATGTTTTCGTACAACCATTGAATGTTTACATTAATCAGCCTCTAAAATTTAACTTTTTTTTTTTTGTTTTATATACCACCATGTGAAACAAAGCAATGAAAGATTACAATCTTTTTTGAAGGTATCTATTTTATAAAAAAATCATGTATTATAATCTTTTTTTTTATAAAATCATTCATTTAGTTTATGAAGAAATATTACATTATTCATTTACTTTCATTACTATTTACATTATTCTTGAAAACTAAAAATTCAATGAGAAAGACGGTGATGCATGCTTGAAACAGGTTAAGAGATATCTGGTTCAATTGAACATAATTTTAAGCCAAATTTGAGTCTAGGTCCAGTTTATTATAAAATTAATTTTTTACTCTCACCATAGCAGAAAGGTATATGATAGAAAATGGAATTAAAAATAATGCTTTTCTGGACAGCAATGAATATTCATTTTTAACCTGTAGCCAAAATTCATATGATTAATTTAGTAAATTCCGTCTTTGAACCCCCATCTTAAGATAGTTCTATCAAAGATTCTGTTTTGTTAAGGCTCTAGGAATGATATCCTGAATGAAAGGGTTTCATATCCATAAAAATTCAGAATAGTCGTCTTTAAAATATTCTTCTGAAAAAAGTTTCACTCAGTATTTCTGGGGTTTTATATTATTGAGGTTATCTTTCTTTCCAATTTTGTGTACTTTTACAACATTTTCCAAATTTGGAAAAGAGTGCAGGTTTTCATTTGAAACACTATTTTCATAATTTGACATTTTTTGATAATTGCCTTAATTTTGTCAACTACTGAAAATTGATTCATTACTTCACCTTGCAAACTTAAATTTAAGTCATTGAGGGGATTAAAAATATTTTAAAAGTAGACTAGTGTTGTAATTCATAGCTTGTTTGTCAATCTGTCATGCAGTTCAAAATTTATATCCGTTAGGAACACCTGCACCTCTGAATTTTCTTTTTTTAAATAACTTTATTAGCATTTTTCCTTTAGAAAGTTGTCTCATCTCTGTGTGTAGCAGTAACTGAATGTGGTCACTGCTATCTTTAGAATACAGTTTTGAAAATAAACTAGAGTATAAAGCCCAAGATTTAATAAAACTAACCACATTAAAAAAAAAAAACTAAAACTTTGATAATTTACACATGTTTCCTCCTGGGAATATGTGTAAATTGTTCAGACATCCATTTTCCTGCTAAAGCATCTGTGTGCACGTTGCAATGAGTAAGGGTACAATTTTCTGTAACCAATTTTACTTTGGTAGCAGCACTGCCATAATTTACTGTCACAGCTTGAACAGCATCAGAACAGAAGGCAACACACTGCTTCCAGTCCAGCCCATTTCTGCAAAGAAGTCATCCAGCTTTTTGAATATTTCATTGGTGGTAGTTTATGTTGATAGTTCATCACAAAATAAATAATCCTCTTTAATTCTACTTTGAAATACATACTATAAGTTGAGCATAGTTTACTTCTGTGCTCTCACGGAGTTTTATGTCAAAAAAACTCATTATTTTTTCTTTTTCTGTTTAGCCTCTGGAACCACCACAATGTATTACTTCAGAGGATGAATGGAGATGATATGTATGAATATGTAAATGAAGTGTAGTCTTGTACAGTCTCAGGTTGACTGTTTCTGAGATGTGTGATGATTAATTTAAACCCAACCACCAGAGAACACTGGTATCCACAATCTAGTATTCAAATCCATATAAAACCAGGCGATGATAACGCGAAAGCATTTTCATCCACCAAAAAAAATCCATATAAGAGTTAATTGCTTTTAACTTGAGCTGTAAACATTATACTTTAAATTCTGTGGTGCATGGTATCATTTGACATTGGTATTGTATCTAGCTAATTAGCTGTTGTTTCATGCAACATACATGTCACCATATTTTTCGTAGCAGCTAACAGCTCATTTCACCGATTGTATGAGGTTTTTTTCCACACTTAGCTATTCTTAAGCTCACTAAGAAAGATGGCTCCATTGCTTTTTGAATATTGTTTATAATTCTCTTTCTCAATTTTATCTCTTAAAATTTTTGTACAAAATAATCCTGAGATTTGTATTAAACATTTAACGTTTAGTATTAAGGGGCTGTTTCCACAATGAGAGTTTCATGCTTTGGTTTGAAAGAATTTTAGATCAGATTGCACATGAGGTCATAGCTCATTGGCTACATTTGTGACAGTAAATCAACTTTACAACTTTTTGTATTTTTCATAAGAAAAAGTTAGTGATTCACACAAATTCTGATTCTGGAAAAAAGTTTAATGGTACAAGGTTTTTAACCGACAATGTTTTGTTTGTCATTGCTCTATTAAGCCACTTATCCATGTTGATTTACATTTCATGAAACTAAACCAAGCCAAATTAATTCAAGTGTAAATAAGAAAAAAGCACCTTTCAAGATACGTATATCAACAATTTTATCAAATGAAAAAATAACACAATAGTAATATTTTCACATCAGATCACAGAATCTATGTGATACATGTCACCAGAGTCTGTAAAGTACTGGTAGTAACTATCTGTAGGATAACCATGACTGACTCAACTGCTGGAGGAAAGTACAGCAATCCTTTTATAGAGGCCATTGAGATATGTTTCGTACATGTGCTATGTGGACAAACAAATCGCTACATGTGCACTGTGGCGTGTTTGTTCTTGCTAGCTGAATAACTGATATTCTTATTGCTGCAATTCATAAATAATTTCCTCAAATTAAGGGAAAAGGAAATACATGATAAATATACTTTTGTATATTTTGCTTTTAATGCTTGCCTGAAAACCAGGCAAGCATGAATACTGGCACTATGATTTCTCATAATGGAAAGACTTCAAAACATCCTCTGAAAAAATAGTTCTGAAAGTGTTCGGAGATTCCAAACACATCCAACTACCTGGAAGCCAGGTCAACTTTTAAGTTCTGTGGGATACATAGAGATGTTAAAACACCTTAGGAATCATATTCAATAATCTATGGAGCTGATAATTTTACAAAACAATAATGCTCAGCTACACACACCATGTTTATCCACCTAGTCTTTTGTGAAATTGAAATTTGAATATTCCACGCTCACCAGATTTGGCGCCATTTCATTTTCACTTCTTTCTCCAATTAAAGAGGAATATTAAAGGTATTCATTTCACCATGACTGATGAAGGATGCAGTGAATGTACAACAAGGAAAGATAGCTAGCATTCTTCACTGATAGAATAAGAAAACTGGTTCATCATTAGGAGATATGTAACTGTAAATGGTATAGAAATCCAAATAGTGCATAGCTGTAAATGTGTGAAAAGATAAATGTAAGTTTTTGTAGCAAATAAAATGTACTTTATGCCATAATTGTTTCATTTGACAAGTAGCACAAAAATAAACTACTCTGAAGTAAAAATTTATACTGCTTTAAATTTTGTTCTACATTATTATTATTATTATTATGAGTTACAGTTTATTTGAAGAAAACTTGTAAGAATAACTGATAGTTATGCATAAAAATTACCCATTTTTCTCTTGTTCTTATGGTCATACAATTTTAACATTCCATATCATTAAGAGGCTATATAAAAAATTATTGTTAAAATGCATTTTTAAGGAAAAAGTTGTATTTTTGTTTGGATGTTTTAACAACTCTGTTAAAATTTATTTTCATATCTTAATTATCAACAGCATTGAAAATGTGCAGTAAAAGATTTAATGAACTTACAGTTCTTAAAAAAATTTCATATAGTTAAATAAGTACGAGTATATTTGCTCTTCGCTATATACTAATTACACTTTGAAGCCACTCTTCTATGTTTAAAACAGAAGAATTACTTCAAGTTGTTTTGAAAAGATGGTTAAAATTCACAGGAGTTTTAATGAAAGTTGTTCTGTCCATTGTGATTTTTCTCAGTCTTGTCTATTATTGAAATATGAAACCATGTGTGAATAGTAATAATATTGTTAAAAGATGATTCATTAAAAAAAAATTTTTATTAAAAACTAAAATAACTTTTTTTTTAATGTCCCATACTAAAACTGACTGGTAAAACTGTTTAAAATAATTAAGGAGCAAATAAAGCTATTCTTATTATCTTGAAACTAGTTTTTAATTAAATTTTAATGAACGTTGAAATTACATTACCACCAAAACCAAATTACACTATGTAATTCTGAGGCATAATTGTTCGTTATGCTTTAATATTTTGAAATAAACAGTAATATAAAAGTGCTTTAAAAATGATATAAATATTTTTCCAGAGATTGTATGATATCTCATACTAAAAGACAAGCTTTTTGCTTTTGCAATTCATTCTGTGATGGTTTTGTGTACAGATGCAAAGCAAAAAAAAGTAATAATATTGGATCAAGGTGAAAACTGAAAAAAACACATTTGAACCACTAAAAATAAAATTTAACTATTCCTTTTTTGTATGATATACCTGCAGTAAGATAACTGCAACATACTAAGCCCTGATAATAAATGTCCAAGACATTATATGGAGCTAGCCTACCAGGCTGGTCTAGTGGTTAACTCGTCTCTGCAAATCAGCTATTTCGAATTCAGAGTAAAAAGGTTCAGAGTAAAAAGGTTCACACATCTCAGGAACAGTCGACCTGAGATTATACAAAACTACACTTCATTTTACATTCATACATTTCATGCAAGAAGTAACACCTTACGGTGGTTTCTAAACAGAAAGAAGATAGGAGGATATGGAGCTGCTCCACTTTTATGCGTGAGCTTCGTGTTTGTAATTATCGCGGGAGACGTTATCGTTTTGCCGCCATTAAAGAGATTCATAAAGCCAACACATCAAATATTAAAAGTAATATCATTAATCAAAATTTTATTTTTCCATCATGATGATTGCAAATACGAGAAGTGTAAACAAATTAATATTTTGTCTTTAACCTAATCAAATTCTATATCAAATACATTTTTTTTTTTTTTTAAATAACTCTATTCAGTTGTAATATTGGTCTTTTTATTCCAGAAATTATTTAAAAATTATATTTTTTGGCTGAATATCTTGTTTATTTTTGTTTGCAATCACACTTTTTAAACATCCGTATACAAACAAGAAGTAAATTTTTCCAATTTGCGTCCAAAGATGTGATCGTACGCGTTTGCAGGTGTGGTGATCGTTAGTAAATTGTATTCTGTTGATATTGAGTTCTTTATGTGTAGTTATGTCAAACGTATTATTATATTGAAATAAATGTGTTTAAACGACTTTGTACAGTTAATCGGTAAAGTTAGGTAGAGTAATGTAGGTAGGGTATGCAGAAAACCGGCTTTGGTACGAAAAGAGAAAATGGCCCATAGCAGTTTTATTGATTGTGAAGTAGGCAATGGATTGACGGAAAATTTCATTGCAGAAGGTGAACTGAAAGTAGAAATTGAAACCCAGCAAGTAAACGATGATGAAAAGTGAGTTACTGTTATGTTGTATTATGTTAGGTTAATATTACAGTAGGTTAACCTAGTTAATTACATACACTTTCTACCCAACGCTCGATAGATTTTTTTCTATACCAACTTCACTTTCATCATTAAACTTTTTTCTTCATCAATTTTAATATATATATATATATTTATTTATTATTGTTTATAAATATCTATGATTTTTTTAAGCAAACAAAATCAGTTCTGTAAATATTATAGCCTGTTTGTATTTTGTTAACTAAATAAGTTGGATTTGATGTCATGAAAAACTATTTTCCATGAAGGCTCTAGAAGTGAATGGAAATCACTTTTTTAATTGTTGTTATTGTATTTGCTCATGGAATAGTGAAAGTTTAGTGCCTTTGTTTATTATAATATTGCAGAGAAAGTTTGATGTTGGAAGTTTTGTTAATGTGAACAAACTATAACATTAAAATAGTACAGATTTCTGGAAGTATGATACTCCATATTACAAAAAAATTATTTATTGTAAAAACTTTAATGTGATGAAAAAGGCTTCTTGGAATTAATATGTAATCACTGAATTTTGTGTGTGCTCAGATAACAAAAGCTCATCTTCTAAATTGTATTCAAAGGATGTAAATAATGAATTATGTGAGTGATCTAACATTAACAGTCTTTATCCCTTATTTCTTAATTGGTGTTTACACTTTTTACTTTTTAGAAATTATCTCTAATTAAAATGTTAATTGATTTTAATAAAATTTCCATAGATTCTATTTATAGTTTTATTTTCATTTTTTTTTCAAAAGCTGTTGCTCGATTTGCTTACTGGCAAATAGTCTTCTAAAAATAACAAATAATTTAGTTTAAAACTTTTGTTTTTTGAATTTGATCTTGTGTTTCAAGAGCAAATTTTCATGATCAGATAAAAAGTCTTTTAATTTTGTGGAAATACACATTGATAAAATCAAAACCACTTGTAAATCTTTACAAGTGGTTTTGATAAAAACCACTTGTAAAGATGTAAACAAAAAATCAAACTATATATGAACAAATACATGTATATAATTCAGCTGTGCTCAAAATTTATTATGAAATAGTGTGCACTATTTAAAGGTTTTACATATCAAACCGTATGTTTTTTATCGTGTCCTAGCAAATGGGGTTGACATATGTTTTTGTTATAATTTTCAATTTAACCTAATAATTGGAACTTGTTCCTGAAATATGTTGCAAGATTCAAAAAATGAAATACCAGGAGAGGTTTAAAATAACATCACTGTATACAGTTTTTTTTTATATCTATTGAAACTACTTGGGAGACCTGAAAAATTCATACATTTTCACTTTTGCATTAAATTCAGTTAGAATCTAAGTTCATTTTTATTCAGTGAAATATTTTGTTGAGAAATCATGGAGAATTTGTCTATCCCTGTTGAATACAAGGTAAGGTGTTAATAATTTATTTACTTTCACAAATTCATTTATATAATTTACAGGAATTATATTAAATTTATGTTAAGTTAAGTTGTTGCTGGAAAATAGATAAAAAACATAAATATTAAAAATATATCAATTACAATATCCATGTGTCAGACCAATTGAAACATTTGATCAAAACCAAACTGATTTTTTATGGAGTGTGAGGACCTGGAAACAATGAAAAAACATAAATCTGAGAATCATTTTTGACCAATTGGGAATTAATATTAATTATTTCTTTCCCTTCAAAACTGTGTAACTAAACTCTGTAAAGTGGTTGTTCTTGTAAAGATAAAGAAAAATTTCTTGAAAACTACTTTTTTCTTCAGTAGATTTTGAAAAACTGTCAACTCTGATTTCTTGAGTATATTTATTAATTAATAATGTATCTTGCTTGGGCTGTTCAACTTCTACAACACTGTTTGGACATAATAAAACTCATACCCCTAAACCAAAATCTAGCACAATATAAGTTCGCTGTTAATTTTTGACTGGAACTATTGATGAAACCTTTAATTGCACCTGTTTTACTACCAAGGATAGATGAGTTGTCGTTGCAGTTTCTTGAAGATTTTTATTTCAACCATTCAATGTATCATTCATGAATTTATGATAATCAGAGAGATTGTTTTGTGAAGGGGAAGTTATTGAGATGATAGTTTTATTATACTTAATACAGATGTTGAAGAGCTGCACTGAAGAATCTTTGACAGTTTTAAAGCATGCAACAAACACCTGCTGTTGAAGGAGTTAACTCCTGCTGATAAGGAGTGTATGTGTGTGATCATCTCCTTTCAAAAATTTAGTTATAACTACACCAATCTATATTTTAACATTAAATGAAAGCTGCTTAACCCATCATCTATTGGTGAACTCATCATCACAAATTAGCTGATTTTGAAGTCAAGAGTTCTAAGTTTCAAATCCTAGTAAAGGCAGTTACTTTTATATGGATTTGAATATTAGATTGTGGATACAAGTGTTTGTGGGTGGGTTTCAATTAACCACGCATCTTAGCAATGGTCGACCCGAGATTTTACAAGACTACACTTCATTTACATTATATGTCATCCTCATCCTTTGAATTAATATGTTACGAATTTACTCACATCAGCCGTCTCTGTAGAACCCTTCTCTAGTTATATACTCGTTACAGCACCGGTAGATTTCTCTCTGGAGAAATCACCTCATGCGATCTCCTTCAAACACTGGGTGCAAGCCCTTTGAATGGCCAGAATGTCATCGAAAAAGCGGCCTTTCATCTTCAACTTTTGGGAACAGAAAATATTCTGCTGGAGCCAAGTTGGGTGGAATATGACTATGATTTAATTTGCAGCGTAATAACGTATCCAAACTGTTGGTGCTGGGGCATTGTTATGCAAAAGAGTCCAACTACTCGGGTCAGATTCGACAAATGCGTCACATCAGGCATTTCATTACTTCCAAATAGAATTTAGAATTCATGGTTTGACCAATTGGGACCAGTTGAAAATGTGGTTAATGTTTATAATGATAAAAAATATAAAACAGCATATATACACCATACAATTATGAAAATCTGTAATAATGATAATGATCCTAATAATTTGTGTGGTATCTATAAAATAACATGTAATGATTGTAACAAAATTTGTATTGGAAAACTTGTAGATCATTTCGGGCAAGGTTTGCAGAACACTTTAGATGTTGTAAAAACAAGTTAGGTTTCTCCAATCTTGCAGACCATTTAATAATTGATAAACATTCAGTCACCGATTTGGATAAAAATTTTAAAATATTAGAAATTTTAAAAGGATGTGATAATAATAAAAAATTAAATATTTTAGAAAAATATTATATATACAAGTATAGACAAAAGTTTAGCTTGATTAATGTACAGACAGAGTTTGATAATGACGTTCTTATCAGGACTGCCATAGATAATAGCTCATTCATATAATTTATAAAAATTTAAATAATCTTAGTACAGTACTGTATGTGTGGCTGGCCACATTGAATATTTTATTTTTGACTACATATTTTTATATTATATTCACTGTTTTGAGTTTGATTCGTAATTTATTTTTAAAAAAAAATTATTAACTGACGATGAGAGGAACCATTGAAAGTGCTATTAAATGAAAAAAAAGAAGCATAAGGTAAGAGGCATTGTTAAATTCTGTACTGCTGGTGGAAAATTGTGTTATACTTTTGTCTTTTGTAATATATCAACCCTATTCTATCAGCAGTTGTCCTTTTGAATTGTTTTCTGCAATTGTACAGCTTATGGTAACCTCATTTAGGTACTACCAGCTAGTTAATTTGTAGTCATAATTTATTTTATGTTTGTATTGCTACCAGATTTAAGCCCTATTAAAAGAATAGTTTTTAATTAAAATTGAATGATAATTCCATGTTACCAGTGTTTGGTTTTCTGTGTTCATTTCAATTCATTGTCTCGGAACACTAGTTGCCTAGTGATCATTATTGTGGCAGGAAAGTGTTTTTTAAATACGTAACTGTTTAAAGTTAATTGTAATTTTTTTTTCAGTGTTGCCGTTGAAGTTCTGGGTCAGTTGGGAGGAAATTATGAATCTGGTACTGATGATTTACCATCTTTAATACCTATAAAAGGGGAAGGTGGAGGATTTACTTATGTACATGAAGTACATGTTGAACATTGTATTTCAGAAGATGATAATGTGAATGTTAATCATATAAATCCCACACATAGTAATAACATTATAATTGAAAATGATAATGAGAATAATAGTATTATCAATAATTGTAATAGTAATGGTAAAAATGTATTTACAAGTAACAGTGATCATATGAATACAACGACATGTAATGATAATATGGTACCTTTAGTGGAAAATCGCAATAGTATTGTCAATAATGATAATAATATTGTCGATCATAATGATGGGAATAATTTATTAATTAATGACATTAATAATTACATAATGAGTTGTTCAATATGTGGCCTTAGATTTAAAGATGAAGTAGAGTTACAGAATCATATTATGACACATCATACTCATAATGTTATTGTTAATCGCCCTTATAAATGTTGTAATTGTGCTATGTCATTTCAACGGAAATCAAGCTTGAAGAATCATTCTAAAATTCATACATATGGTATCATATCATCCACTTTTAATAAAAATGTTGATAATAATGTTTCTGCAATAAATAATAATAGTAAACAAAAGGTTGATAATAGTTGTAATAAAAGAAGAAGTAATAACAAAAACAATAAAAAAAGTGATAATGGGACTCAAGATCGTATACCGCCGTTTGAAACATTAAAACCAAATACAGTAGTTACAAATGCAAATTATTCATTAGATAATAATTTATTTGATGATTGGATTAAAGATATAAAACCAGAACCAAATGACAATGTAACAGTAGTAGATAATTGTATAAAACCAGTTACTGAAATTACAAATGTTATGAATGCTAATTTCGATTCAATGAATCATCATCCAGCACAAAATCAGAGACAAGCGGTTAATTTAAATCCTCAACAAAATAATACTATCAATTCAAAAGAAAAACCATATGTTTGTCCTTTTTGCAATAGAACATTTGCTAGAGAAAAAGCACTATTAAATCATATAAGAATACATAATGATAATTACGATATGACATTAGAATGTCAAAAATGTCATGATGTTTTTGATGATATCATAAGTTTACAGGCTCATTTAGTTGCATGTGTTTTGCCAGAATCATCTGCAAATGATCATCATCCTCCACCTGAATCACCTGAATATGTACCTTACGAACATAAAAGGCATACTTTTATTAATAACAATAATAGTACTAGCAGTAGTAGTAATAATAATAACAATAGTAATATTAATGAGAATGTTGGTGATCATGTTTGTCAGATTTGTAATAAACGTTTTAAAACTCGTCAGAAAGTTTTCAGGTAAGTTTTAAATTTTTTTTTTTTAATTTTATTAAAATAAGTCTTTGTCATATTTTTGATAAAGTGGTTAGTTACTGTTGTTAAATGATAGTGTACTGCTAGTTTTTCTTTTACTCAAACATTGCTAATTAGAAAATATAGCGTAAGGTTAAGTTTCTAGCATAATAAATGACCTCACTGTTGTGGCCTGCCACAATTTTTTTTTTGTAAACCAAATCCATACTTACTTAAAATTGGTGTCACAAATGAAACTGCACATTTGTTTACAAACATTTATTGCGTGCAAATAACATTGATAGATAGAGGAATAGTACTTGCTGCAGTACATTTTTATTTACAGGAGATGCTCAACATAGTCACCTCCAGGTGTGCCTGAACATGTTTGACAATACACACAGAAGCACCATAGGAGCTTTTACATATTCTGTTATGTTACTTTTCAGTTCATCCTGGGTATGAGGATTGTATTTGTAAGCAAATCCTTTTATTGCTCTCTATAAATAACAATCTGTAGGTTTAAGATCTGGGGATCTTAGTGGCCAGATGTACCTTTAAATAAGCCTATTCCCTAAAACTTCACATAGCAAATTTAGCGAAACATTTTGTTCTGAAAATACTGAATGATTGCACACTTACATGATATGGCACACTAAATACAGATTTTTTTATCATGTGATGGTTGTTCCAAGATTTCATGAGGTTATTTATGGACCAAACCCAACTGTTGTGGCTGTCAGCATGGCCCAATAAATGAAACCACAATTCATCTAAAAAAAATATTACATCTTCATTTCATTTATAAAATCCAAAACTGCTGGCACTATTCAGGAAAATCAGTGTAACTGATACACTGCAGTTATTTTGTAAGGGTCTAGTTTTAAATGTCTATTCTGTGGTCTGTGTGTACTACTACTCTTGAGATTTCTGCTTGTTGTGCCAATTTTCTGAAAGTTGTTTTTGAACTTAGAGCTAAGTGATCAGAAATATCCAACCTTTCCTTTGTCAGGATAGATAGTTTTCCAGACTCAAGCTCATCTTTCACAGATCCTGTTTCTCAGAACTTATTGATCAAGTTTTGCACAGCATTGTGGTGTGAAACATTGATCTCTGGAAACCTTTGATGAAACTTTTCCTTCTCATATTATGTATTTTCACTAACACAAAGAAATACATTTTTAACAAAAAAAGGTTTAGCTTCAAATGTCAAAACCATTGTCTTATACAGAAACAAAAGCTTCAATGGTTATGTAAATAAAAAGTATTGTCACCATGAAATATGGAAATTGTCTGTAAAGTTAGTTTTTAGTTTCACTGCTAATAATATCAAAAGAAAAATTGAAGTATATTTATTGATCAAAATCCAGCTGCTTTTATTTAGGTGCACAATTGTATTTGGACACACACTAAGTATACTTTTTATAAATTGATATTGATTCTCTGGAAATATTTATAATTCTATCTGGGCAATTTTTCAGTACTTCTTTAATAATTCTTGTACAGCTTTAGCTTGTGCTATGATAAATGAGAGATTTCAAGCCCAAGCTTAGAATTAAACTTCAGATGTCAAGTCGGTTGCTGTAACAGTAGAGCTGAAGTGACTGAGCTGATGGTTTTTTTTATTAATATTCAAGGAAAATTATCCTGTTTTTGCTATATTACTTCAGACAGAGGAGTATTCTGTAAATGTATTTATTCATCTTGTTTTAAGATTTGCATTTTTTTTTCTATAGTCATTAGCACTAATAAATAGCACATTTATTAACTATTAATATGGGGTTTATATCATGCTAACTATTGGAATAAATATTATTTAATGCAGGTAATCTGTAAGAACTTGTTTATTAAATGCCACGCCATTTTCATGTCTGCTACTCTTGACACTATGTCAGATGTTGTAGAACTATCAGGTTCTAAGAGATGTAGTTTGCAGTCTTACTCAGGACTCACTTCTCTTGTAGATCCCCATATTATTGATGGTTTTTGGTCTTTAACACATGGGGAATAATATGTTTACTTTTTTTATATGTTGATAAAAGGTTTTTGATAGTGCAGTAAGTGTAGAGTAAGTTTTCTTTTTCTCTAAGTCCTTCATGTCTTCTATTCTTTATTGGCAGTTTCTTGATGATAATGTTGCCTTTTATTATTTTAGGAATATTTAAAGAATTGCTTCTCTTTCAAACAAGTTTATGTAATAATTCATTACAACTTCATTAACCCCAAATCTCTTTTTTGTTTCTTCTTGACAAATGTCTTCAATAGAGAGATTATTCAATATTCATTACCATATTAACTTCAACATAAAATTTTTAATATTCCTTCCGCTAAAAAGTTCTACCTTTGAAATTCCATTCCACCTAAATAAGTAAAGAGTATCATAAATAATGCTCCAGATAGATACATTTAAAACAATAAGATTGCTTGATATCTAAATCTGACACGGCACATTGTGATTGAAGTGTTGGTACTTATTACATGATCACATGAAGAATGACTTCATTTAATTTATGTGTTCAAGGTGTATGGATTCCTCATTCTGGTTCAAATGAGAGTGTGTTTGCAATAACTTTTGGGATGTAGTTACGATGACTCTATTGTATATGGTTGTTTGCCTGCCAGCTGTTTACAGTTTACATCTCTCATTGTTTTATATGTCAAGTTAACCTCCCTGTTCACATTGTCCATTAATAATTTTAGCTTATAACAGGGGTCTTCAAGTATATGATTTTGCCTAATTTTACTGATGTGCTTTGGTAATCTCGGCTATGACTTGGATGTTAGTATCTCTTTATTCTAATTTTGCTCTTTGCAAGAAATCCACATTTGAGATGTTATGATACCATGTTGTACCCGCAAAACTAATGCCTTTGTTTTATTTATTTATGGATTTGAAAGGCAATTTACAAACTGGTTTTTACTCATAGTAATTTTGAAACCGCTGCAATATTTTATATGTACCAAAAATGTTTTTAGACTTAACAGAACAGTAATATTCATATTAGAGATCAGTAATAAATTTTGTTCTTTTCATTGTTCATTTGTTATTTATTATATTAACACAAATTAATACATTTTAGTAATAACATATTGATATTTAGGTATAGTTTGCTGCCCTTGTGTTATTTATTGAAAGCCAGAATGAATCAAGTAAATAGTTAATTTTTGATAAAATATATTGTTTATTATTTATGCCTAGTCAGCTTTGTGTTTGTAAAATGTATTTGCATGAAGTTTAATTTTGTGTTAAATCAACAAGGCCCACAACCTGACCAAATGGAATTTTTATGAAATTTGATATGAATTAACTGTTCATAGAGTTATGAGAAACTATAGCCCTTCAAATTTGCTGGAAAATGGCAAATTTTGACTTGTGGTAGTATTGTAAGGTCAACGTAACTTCGTTATTTATTAAGGTATAATGATGAACTTGTACTTATTTTAAAGTTTATTTGATGCTCTTTCAAATGATATACAATCCTGTGTTTACATAAACTTTGATTTCAAGGACACCACCTTTGAATTTCATAAAAAACAGGTCTTCAATTTTTTAATAAAAAAATTGGTACTTGTGTATTATAATAACGCCACTATCGTTGGGATCTCATAACCAGTGTGACTGGTGGTGAGTTAAATAACTATGTTCTACTTCTTATTAGTAAGATGATAAAATAAAAACATTTTAAGTTAACGGTGAACTTCTATGTAAAATGTGTGCACTTAAAATTTGAGATCTCCCAGGAGAAAGCTGTTAGATTTTTGCAGGTTAGGTTAATTTGAATAAATAATTCAATTTCTAGTTTGGTGTTAATACTTTATTGCTAACAGATTCCAATGGCCATCATAAATTTACAGGCCTGTTATATATAACCTTCCAACCATAGTGACACCATTATAATACATAAGTACCAAAGAATGTATGTATGTTATTTGTCACTATACTATGAATCAGTTGAGAAAATTTCAAACTGGGACTGCCTTGGGATCAGGAGATAAAAAATAAAATGTTTATCAATGTTACAAAATTTTTCTTTTTAAAAATTTCTAATTAGTTTTATAACAAGACTGCAGTGAATATTAAGTCAAAATAAGTTTTAAAATCATTACACTTTATGGTTAAAAGTGAAATTAAGTTAATAATTTAAAGTAATTTAATAAATCTCACATTAACAATCTAAAAAACTGAAATGTAAAACATAATTATCTATAAAATATAATTCTTAAGACACTTCTCGTAATACAAGAAGCTACAATAACATTAGTAATTTTATGACTAATAATTAAAATATGATAATGCATGTCTAAGTAATTACAGTTAAGGCATTTGTGATTTGGACATTTTGACCATCTTAAAATCTTACACAGTATACAAAAAGTAAAACAAATCAATAAAAATTTCAAATTAAGGTTCTATACATTCTTAAATTAACTGTTTCATTCCAGTAGCTGTTATTTTAAATAAATATTTCAGTTTGAAATTAATTTTAACAATAGTCTGATAAAATACATCAACAGCACTTGTGGTGTATTGATTAATCTTATTATACAGACTAATTTTTCTAAGTAATAATTTTTTTTATAATGATTAAATAATTGCAATCTAATATTTCATTGGATTTCAATTATTACTAATTAAAAAATATTCCAATAACAGTAGTATTAAGTTAAATTTTAAAACAGTGTTTATTTGAAATACCTGATTATTTTGCTGTCAGTTTTTCATTTGCCTGAGTAGTTTCATTTTCGGATATTGTTTATATACGTCCAGTTGCAGTTTTTGGATTAATTTTCATTAGTATTTCCTGTCGTGGTAATATTAGAATATCACTGAATGCTGGAAAACGTAAGAAGGAGATGGACCTTGAGGGTGAAGAAAACTTACTTCCACTTCTGTCGATTCATTTGTATATAATACACAAGAGCCAACCACCAAGCACCATTATAAATGCATGTGGTTTTCAGGAAAATCAGCTTCTGTTTCATATAAAACTTTGTTGTTTTATGATATCCTTTCTTGACTGGTAAAAAAGAATGCAACTTTTGAGTACCTGGGATCATCACCACTTTTGCTAAATGAGGTGCTAAATACTTTTCTTCTCTCTGATATTTTTCATTTCAAACAAATATGAAATTCATATTTTTAATATTTGACAGAGCCTAGTCAGAAAGCTGAGTGATTGTTGTTATTTGTTCTTAGTATGGGCGTTGTAAACTTGCTTTTGATGCTATTTTTTTAAGAGTACTACTAAGACCATGACATGCGCTTGTGCCATTTAATGTGGCAGAAGTGCCATTATGCTTTGTCACCGAAGTCATCCTTGTGATAATATTTTAATGTTAAATTCACAAACTTTTTATGATTTTTATATTGTGCTCACAATATTATACTTTTCTTTTAAAAATTGAATTAATTTTTTCTGAAAAAAATTAACTGATAACTATGTCATGCTTAAGGCAGTCAGACATAACTAAATTATCATTTAAAGTGTCAGCAAATTCTTGGCTTTTAAAATAAATAGCAAAAGGATGAATTGTAGCCTGTAGATTGTTCTAGTGAAACCCTTGGGCTTCATCTTGTAGCACAAATGAATCATTTTCAGCAAAAACACATAATGTGATAAAGTTTCCGGGTTCAATTACAGTTTTTACATTTTTTATGAAGTTTGACTACTGAGAAGCAATGAATGAACGGTGAATGAGAATTGATAATTTTTCAGTAAACATCTGAATAAAATCTTCTGTTCTCTACTGTTTCTAAACTTGAATGATCAGTTCATATCCATTGCTTAAAAGTTATTTTGTCACAGAATTTTCAACAAATATTGAATCTAAAATGTTTTTAAAATTGTCAGAATCTGAATAAATCTGAAATGGATAACAACATTTATATTGTAAAGAGTTGTCATACTTCAAAAGATACCTAGCTTTAAAAAAATACTGTTAGTTACTACACCAACACTTAGCAATCAATAAACGAACACTGAATATCTTGACTTCAGGGCAGGTATATTTATACAGTGCTTATGCTTTCTTACATCATGTTTTTCCACACATAAATATTTTAGGTCATATTTAATATTGTTTACACTAAAACAATGGACATAGATTATGACTAAAATGATGATATAGTAAGCTTCAATACATTTTGTCTTTCAATTTGTATTAATTACACTGTCATCATACTACATTATCACTGGTCATTTTATTGAGTTGAGATATACTATTTCTTATTACTAGACAAAACAAATGAGCAACATATTACCTCATAACGTTTAGTTTCTTTTTGCAAGACCTTTTATTTGATTTTGTAAGTTCAGCCAACAAAAATTTCAAGTATTTACCGCCTCAAAACTACATAAAAATGTTTTTTGTTAAAACATTGATACACATTTTATTTTATTTTCTTGATCCCAGTGTAGTCCTAATTTCAAATCTGCACAGCTATTTTATAATATAATGATGATAAAATATTTTTTATAAAAAAAATTGAAGACCTGCTTTTTCTGAAATTCAAAGTCAAAGGTGGTGACCCTGAAATAAAGATCTATGTAAGCATAGGCTTGTTGAATATAGTGAAAGAGCATCAAATAAGCTTTAAAGTAAGTCCAAGTTTATCATTCTACCTAACATAACTTTGTTATTTATTAAAGTAACACTATTGCTGCAAGTTAAAATTTCTCATTTTCTGGCAAATTTGAAGGGCTCTAAAATCAAAATGGTCAATGATAAAGATCTGAAATTCAGTATTTTCTCAACTCTATCAACAGTTAATCTATACCAAATTTCATGAAAATCCCAGTCGGTTGGGTTATGAATGGCTATCCACATTGTTGATTTGTACAGAATGACCCAATTTTACATTAACAAACAATGTAATTTTCGAATTAGGAGGGTAAATATCTTCATAATCAACTAACTACTTATAAGTTGACCTGGAATTATTTTCTTCTTTTCAATCCCTTATGCTTTGCAGCGAGACACATCCTGGAATTTTTTAAATGTTTGAAAAAGAAAAAATCACGTGAAATTTGAATGCAGTTTCTTTATTCCTTACATTATTCAACTTTTTAATTGGTCTTAACCTAGCCTATGGACCAATTGTAAGTCATTATACACCTTATATCTTCTTTGTTAAGTGTACTTTTAATTTACATATAACACAAAATAATGCATATGCTAATTTTTTCTAGGAAATAATTTTGTAATTTTTTACAATTTGAATAATGATTATAAATATTTCAAGTTTTTTTTTTTTTTTTTTTTTTAATTTAATAGATTGGTTTGTATTTCTAGAACCATTCTGTATCTGATTGTTTTCAAAGGCAAAAGGACATCCAAAATTGATCTCTGATACTCTGTTTACAAATAATTACTACAATTAATTTTATTGTTTGACTGAAACAAAAGTGAAATAATTATTATAATCATTTAGATTTGCAACTCCTTAACATTTTTGATTTGTTTATTAATTTTATTCACATTCTTATTTTTGTATATAAATACTGTATGTGTTAAATTTTTATAAACATTCCTTTTGTATATCCAAGGTGTGCTTGAAGAGTTATGAATTGTGTATAAATTATTACTATGTTGTCAACATATCTTAACCATAAAACATAAAATATCATGTGTAATGCCATATACTATTATTTTCTCAAAGTGTTGGATTTATATTTAATTTGCATTGGATAATGGGCTGAATGAAAATCTGACTTTTACATTAAGAATTTAAATGTCATATGGTCTATTTGAAACTCCCCTAAAAATTGGTTTGGTAATTTCCATGTTTTTAATTTTCTTAGATGTTTTCGTAAACGTGTAGACGTTAATTTTAATTAATCTTTTTCCATTTGTTTTTATTAGCTGGATATTTCCCTGTAATTTTAACATCTTTTTTTTTCCAATCTGTGCATTAAAGTCACCCAGGAGCATTTTAATATTTTAGGGTTTAATTCACACATTTCATCTTCTAGCTGATGCCTAAAGGTTTCCGTTCCACATTCTCCTTGCATTAATGTTATCTATTGGTGCGTGTCAGTAAATAAAATTGTTGTGTTTATTTCTGCTCTTAATTGTAAGGATTGAGATTCTATCCGAGGGAGATTTAAATCTTATAATGTTATTTTCATAAGATCTTTCCACTAGAAAACTTGTGCCAGACATTAAAAGGTTAGTGATTGACTTAATTATTTCTTCAGGTTTTCCTTGATTTGAAGTTTTAGTAAACAAAAATTATTTTCATCATTAAATGTAGTTTCTTGTACAGCGCAAATCTTAAATTTATTTAGAACTTTTGTTAGCTCCATTAATTTTCCTGTTTTTAAAAGAGAATTAACAGTTAGGATGATAAGGAAATATTTGTGTTTGAATTTGAGTTTTGAAGTTAAACTTCCAGATTGCTCCGATTCATTCTTCTCTTTCAAATCCTGTCCGCAAAACCAGAGATGACAGGTTGCATATTTTTAGAGGTATGGTAGATTTTTTATTTTAAAAAACTCTCCATTGCTTACCATTGAAATTAATTTGATGATGACTTCCATGCAAGAAGTTAACTAAAATTTGTTTGGGTTTCGATTTCTGTTTTGGTCTGCAGGTGATATTTTATTTCCCACCTACTCTGCATATCTGTAGAGCTTCAATTTCTTGACGAATGGAAATTTTCAGGTCTTCAATTGTGTATGGCTTGTTCACATACACTCTTGATTTCAGGTAGCCCCACAAAAAGAAGTCACAAATTGATAATCAGGAGAGCAGAGGGGCCAAGAAACATTACCAAATCGTGAAATGACATGTCTAGGAAACATTTGTCGAACCACTTCAATCGATGCTCTTGCTGTGTGAACTGTGGTGCCCTCCTGTTGGAACCACATTTCTCTCATGTTCACCTGATTCCTGTCCAGTTCTGGATGCAGGAAGTTATTTAACATGTCGATGTAGTGGGCTGATGTCACTGTAACTACGATTCCCCCTCTTCTAAAAAGTAAGGACCAACAATCCCTATCTTGGAGACACTGCACCACATTGTTACTTTTGAGCTGTGGAGAGGTTTTCAGTGTAGTTCTTGTGGGTTCTCTGACACCCAGTACCGACAGTTCTGTACATTAATAAAGCCATCCTGATGGAAATGGGCTTCGACATTCATCATTATTAGGGAGTTAACATTTTCCGTAGAATAGCGTTCATTATGTCACAAAATTCTGGACGATCATTATTTTGTATGGGTGAAATTTGAGATCACTGTGTAAGATGCGATGAAGAAAAAGACATGATATACCCAGTGCTACAGCCTGTCACCTAGCCAATCGTTTTGGACTAGTAAGAACTACCCTTCCCACTCGGTCTACATTTTCCAGAGTTTGGACTGAACATAGAAGGCCAGGTGGCTTTTTCTTCATCACAGATCCAGTACTTTTAAATTCTTCAACCTATCGGAGTATGATGTTTCGATCTTGAACTGCACCATGATATTTGATATAAAATTTCAATCGAAAAGATGTTGAACCGTGATCATTATTTCTAAAAATCTGCTCGACAGCAAACACATAATGTTCTACAGTCCAACACTCCACAGCGACTGAAACTGTGTAGTCTGAGCTGTCTGCCAGAGATCACCGAAGGTCAATACCCCCACTCACTGCTGACTATTAGCGTTTTAAAAAACATGTGTTTCCTTTGCTCTACCCTTTATCATTACAACCGTACAATATATTACAGCCCAGGTACTGAAATTGCAACACTTGTTCTAATGTTTCATTGTTAATAATAATCTTATTTTGTATTGGTTCAGCACCTTTAAAACTCATAACCTTGGATTTCTGCACTGGTATTCTTAAACCGTATCCAAGCAATATTTCAGATGATGTAAACATGGCTGTCTGTAATTTATCTTCTATGTCTTGAATTATTACTTTATCATCAGCATAAATTAGTGCACTCAAAATTATATTATACAATAGTTTTATTCCAAAGTTAAAACATTTTCTCCACTCTGAGTGCATTGTTCTGTATAATTATTAAAAAGTGTCTGCAAAGTACAACAACCCTGGCACACTCCCTTATTCATTATTGTAGCTGGTAATAATTCTTTGTATTGCATAACCTTCATATAAATTTTTTATAGCGTTGATAAGGTGTTTTTGGAAAACCTCTTTTTGACATTATGTCCCACAGTTTTCTTCTGATAACACTGTCAAAATCTGTATCAGTATTGATAAAGGCTATATGCATCTCATCTATACAAGACCTTCCCTCTAAAACCCATCTGTTCCTCCAGAAACAAACAGTCTGTTATATTCTTAGGTCTATTATTCAATATGTATGCATTTATCTTATATCCTACATCTAGTAGGCTTATTCCTCTATAATTGTGGCAATATCACCTTTTTTGAATATTGTTACTTTTGCTCTTTTTTACCACTTCAGTATCATATATGGTTATGCCAATATAAATTGAAGAGACGAAGCAATCTTCAAGTCAGAGAAAAACCACTGTATTTCTCTATTTATGTTGTCAAGACGTGGTACTTTTCTGTTTTTTTAAAGATTGTAAAGAGACTGTCACTTCCTCATAAGAAATATCATACTGATTACTACATAATCCATATTCTGATTTCTAGGTTACCTGTAAAAAAAAACAAAATTTCTTATTTGATCAGCTGTTTTCTTTTCCATAACACTTCGTTATCTTGTAGGTCAAACTACTTCCACAGTTATGAAGGTCTTACTCATTATCTTCAATAAAATAATTCCAAGGCTGTTGCTGTCATTTTCTGACCAAACCTTTCACTTTACTTCTAATCCTATTATGTATTAATTTCTTCTTTTCCGATGGATTATTTAACCAGTTTCTGTATGCTGAATAGAGTCCTTCACTTCATCATTCCAAATTTTCAATCCTTTATGTAGTCTATTCTTTATAACTATCACTTCAGAAATCAATTCTGGCTCCAATTCTATTTAACCTGTATATCCATGACATGCCAGACACGTACTCAATGAAAATCCAGTATGCGGACAATCTAGCATTAATCTTCCAGAGTAAGTATCTTATGCACTGTGGGAGTGTGCTGACAGGTGATCTGATGAAATTGAGCGATTACTTCCATAAATGGAGATTTCAGCCTAAGCCAAATAAGACAGAGATTATTGCATTCCATCTAAATAATAAAGAAGTCCTAAGAAAACTACATGTGATTTTCAGCAGAATCAAAGTGCTCCATAATTACAATCCAATATATCTGGAAATCATCAGTTCTTGACATCCAAAAAACAGTGCATTAGGTTATATAAGAAACTTTGCTCAAGAATCTACTTTGCAAGATTGCCAGAAGCAGTTGGGATGCGGATTCCAATACTGTATGCTGTGCTGCACTCACTCTTGTGTATTCGGCTGGTGAATATTGCATCCATGTGTGGAAAAACAGCGCCCACACAACAAAGATTGCGGTGCAGTTTAATGAAGCCATGAGGATTGTCACTGGTACTGTTAGATCTACTCCTATTCAGTGGTTGCCTGTCCTGGCTAGTATTACTCTGCAGGATCTGAGTACAAAAGCAGCTAAAGTAGACTTGCTCAAGAGGATCACTTCTCATAAGAACTCTCCTTTGTACGTTGCTCTACAAGATCTACCAACAACTCAGCTGAGGTCACCCAAACCACCCTGGGCTGATTTAGAAAGTATCAATTTTGTTGACGTGGCCTCCAAGTGGTGACAATACCGAAATAAATGTCCACCGAACAATGCTCGCCTGGTTCAAGATCCAACAAAGAAGGTCTTGAGGGATTCCAACTACCACACCAATTTATACAAATTTGAATACTAAATTGTGGATACCTGTGTTCTTTGGTGGTTGGGTTTCAATTAACCACACATCTCAGAAATGGTCAACCTGAGACTGTACAAGTCTACACTTCACTTACACTCGTACTTATCATCCTCATTTATTCTCTTAAGTAATACCTGACTGATTCCCGGAGGCTAAACAGCAAAAAATAAAAACTACTGCACCAAACCTGGTCAAGGCAGGTTTTCCACCCATCTGCTGACTGCGACTGCAGAGCAGAGGAGCAGGCAATAGAACATATTGTTATGGAGTCCCCACTTCGAGCATTTTATGGTGATCTGGGGACACTACATCAAGTGACTCTGAGTGCTCTGGACTGGTTGTCAAATTTGGATATTTCCACCTGGTTGTGGATACCATCGTTTACTTGTAAAACCATATGATATATGGTTTATATATATGGTTTATATATATATATATCTGCAGCTAGCTCTATAGAATCCCTAGCTAGCTATACTTGTATACTCTCACTTCCACTGTACATCATTTTGGTCATAATTTTGTTGCAATACAAAGGTAAATTTTCCTCATATAAAACACATTAACCTCAACTAGTAAGAAATTCACCCGTACACTTTCTGTTGTTGATTATTTGATTTTTCAGAATAATCAACAGTTGCAAAGGTGCATTCTAGCCATTGGTAAATAATGGTCAGTAATCTCCTCTATATCCTCTGGTATCTGTTATTTGTCCTCTTAAACCAATTTACCATTACATAATCTATGATAGATTTTGATTCTGTGGCTGTCCAGGTATATTTATCAATATATTTTTTCTAAAAGAAAAAATTAGTAATTTTTAAGTTGTTTTGTTATATGTTTACCATTTTCATTAATAGTTTTCTCCCAAAACTACCAGGCTCTTTTGTGTACCCTCTGTGCATTGGGAAATTCTTCATCTCTTGCTAAAATCAACCATTTGCCAGTTTTAGTCTACCCCAAGTATTTTTTATTTCCCCAGTACCCACCATATCTAGTGAGCATTCCCTTTTCCGCCAGCTGGGAAGGTGTATCCAATGGGGGACCACATACTCCACATGGGAGTAATTTTAATTTCAAGATATAATTGATTTATTAGTTGAAAACAATTTTTTGTATTGTATATGTATGGAAGTTCAGTTTTATTTCTTAATATTTTATCAGTTACTTTTCCTATGTAATAAGGTGGTACAGTTCTTAAATTAATAAGTGGATGTATTGGAATTAGGTTTATGAATTTGATGTAATCCTGTTAATCTTGTTGCAAATGGAATAAAAGGCTATAGACATGATGAGTGATAGGTTACATTAATTCTTAAGTATTGAACATTAAAATACCCCATTTTTAAATCGTATACTGTGGCTCTATACTCTTTAGTGACCAAAATATTTAGGTTGTTAAAATTTGTTCTATTACACTTTTCTCTGTTTGGATGGTGCTGTTTTACTCGCAAAAGAACAAAATTTGTCATGATAACATTATATACATTCTATTATATGATTGCAAATTTCTGTAAAAACAACCACACTTTTAAATAAATGTATGAATTTTATTAAAAATTCTTTGGAAAAAACACATTTAATTTATTTACAAAAATTTAGTTCAGTTGTTGGATAAAATACAAACAAAAGAAAAAAGTTTATTAATTTTAAAATTTACATTTTTTTGGACAGTGAAATTATTGTACCAAAAGTACCTACAATGAAAATATCACTTGAAAGAATATCTGTCTCAGTGAGACAGTCATCAATCATCAAATTCATCATATTTTATAAAATTATATTTGATGTATATATTTTTTTTTTTCTATTTTGTTTTGTTCATAGCTTTGATTCTATCTTACAGACATATGTGGGTCCATCGAAGGAAAATGTACACTTGTGAAGTTTGTGGTTTATCATTCCCTGGTGTTAAGTATCTTGATGAACACCGTCTCGCATTACATCCAAGTAAAGCACCTTTTGCTTGTGATACTTGTGGAAAAAGTTTCATGAGTAAACAAGGTTTAACTGAACATAGCCGTTTACATAAAGGTTGGAGCGATCAATATTATTGTAATTATTGTGAAAAATTCTTTTCTAGCCGTCAAGGTTTTACAATTCATGGTAGAATTCATACTGATGAACGTCCGTACGGTTGTAAATATTGTACAAAATCATTTCGTGATGGTGGTACTTTGAAAAAGCACGAAAGGATACATACAGGAGAAAGACCTCATGAATGTCCACTTTGTCATAAACGTTATAATCAAAAAGTTGTATTACGTGAACATATTCGTGGTGTACATGTTATGAAACGAAATTCTGATATTAACGGTAAATGTCCTGTCTGCGGTATTAATAATATGGATAAAGAAGAACTAAGTGAGCATATAGTTAGGCATAGTGATGAATTGATGAAAAAAATTAAAGAAGAGTACCTAATGAAACAGAAAAATTTGGAAAAAACTGATAAAACTATAATTAATCGTAAACGTCGTAATAGAGTTCTTAAAAAAGTTAATACGAATGAACGGTTACATGATAAAAATGATAATAACAACGATAATAAATCAGGTGATGAATTTCTAAATAATCGTCAAGAAGATGATGATTATATTTATCCATATAAAATTCCTGTTGTACGACAAGCAAAAAGGCGATCGAGCGGAAGAAGACGACCTTATGACAAAAAAAATACAGTAACAAAAGCTAATAATCAAAAAAAAAAAGTTGATAATAGGTATGAACCAAAGAAGACTAAGAAAGTTTTAAAATATGCATCGTCAAAGAAATCTAATAGTAATAATAACAATAATGCAAAACAATGTACAAATAATTTTGAATCGACCACTGCATCAAATAATATAGTACAACCCTCATTCTTAATGGATGAAACTTGTTCAGAAAACTCAAGTAACCATTTTGAAATTGATCCAAATAAAAAGTGCCTCGTCGATTTTACACAAGATTTACAACCATTAAAGTTATTAGAGTGTGAAATGTGCCATGCTCGTTTCCTAACAAGAAGCGAACTAATTACACATGTACTTGTCCATATATAATTAATTTTCAATCCATTTTTAGTATTATTAATTTTATGTGTATTTTATCCTTAATTATTATATTTATATGTTAGTGTAATCAATTTGTTTTTGGCAAAATGAAAGAAGAAAAACTATTATAGCATTTTGTTAACATTACTAATTTATAATCACAGAAAAGTTTTACGTTATAAAAAATGTGAAAACTTAAACATTTACTTTTAATTTTATAGTTATGTTAGTGTTGGGATAAGTTTTGTTACACTGTACGCAATTTTCTTTTCATAATAGGTATTTATTTTATGTTTGTTTCTCATCGAAACAAGTAGTTTATTACATTATTTAACTGTTAATTATTGTTTTTATTTTAAAGCAATATTTATAATTAATTTTTTATGGTTGTAAATAGGTACTTTTTTTTATTTTTTAACTATTGAAGAACACTGTTAGTAATCTTTAGTTATATAATAGTGTTTTTTATTAATGGGTTATATATTTTAAAATAATATTATCATAAGCAGACCCATCTTCTTAGGATTGCCTAGCCATTCTACAAACTGCCTTATCAATGTAGTAGTATTTATTTGTGTAAAGAAGTAGATTGATTTAAAAAATATATTCATTAATATAAAATCTGTGTAATTTAAAAACATGTATGTGATTGCTTACTCATGGAACCAGTTTTAAAATTCCCTGAATGCTAGCTTATATTCAATTTGTTTACAGATTAACATTCATTACCGTAGTAATATTTTTTGCATACAACTATGTATATGTTGATCAATCTATATTATATTAATAGTATCTTTTTTTATTATGTAATCTCACAGTATTTAAAATTTTTGTTTTGTTTTGTATATTAGTAACTGAACTAAATGATTTTTTTTTAGTCAACATTTAATATGAAATTTAACTCCTATGAGTAGGCAAAAATAATGCACTTGTTATAAATTTTCATATAAAAATTGTTCTCTGATATTTGTTTGAATGTATAGTAAAAATAATAACTATACCATTTATGATGTTTTGTTCCACATGTAGGCATATAAAAGTATGTTTTAGGTTTTTTCTAATTTAACCTTAGAAAATTTGTTTAGTCTTAAAAGAATCTCGTGAAAAATGTTTTGCTAATTAATTTCCTTTAACATCACTGCCATGTATAATGTTTTATCACAAACAGACTCTGTAAATATAAATTGTGAACCAAAATATAAACATGCTAAAAATTCCATCACAGTCTAGGTTAAAATAAATAAATTCAAAAAACAATTTTCTTTATAAAAACATTGAAATTGGTTCTAGAAGGTACTTTTGGAACCGCATTGTATTTTTTAAAAAAAATTTTCACATTTTTGGTTTGATTAATTTATTACGGTGTGTTAATGATTGATGTGTAGGTATTTAATATGCATTGTTAGATTTTTTGTTGTCATTAATTGATTGTAAATCTGTAATAAATATAATTCATAATTGAATTTAAAGATAAAAATAAATTAGACATTGGATCATAATTGCTTTTTCATTCAATCGAACTGTAAGAAAACCTAACGCTTAGGGTAGGGTTAACCGGATTTAGTATATTTTGTTGAATTCTTAATAAACATCAAAATTTGTTTTTTGGGGATTTTTATTGTACATGAAAAAAGGTAAAATTTAAAGTAATCTATACCTCTATTATGTAACAACAATTATTTTGCAGATTATGTTGGGTAACTTAGATGGCAATATTACCAGGACTTGTTATTAGTTTGCAAAATATTTAAACATTAACATCACCTTACTATATAAACACAGAATATTTATTGTAAAAACATTCATTGTGTAATATAATCTGTGACATTATGAGTTGTAATTCAATTATTAGCTGTATATATTATATTATTGTTTATTTTCAGATTGATTATAATTATACCATTTCAATCATTGTAATTATGATATTTTCCTTGTTCAACAGATTGATTACCATTTCAATCATTGTAATTATGATATTTTCCTTGTTCAAAAAAATAGTTTATTATTTTTTTATTATTTAAGTTAATGTATTGTAATGATTTTTTTTTTATTGTTTAGTTTAGAATGTTAAATTTATGACAAGAATTATTTTAAGAGACATTAAAAAGAACTTATTTATTATTGTCATTTTTACATATAGGATAATTTTTAAATAAAAGTTTTAGGCTATTTATCACTTAATAGCATTTTTCTTATTCTTTTGCTTTTTCTCATCTTGTAAATTGTGTATATACATTAAGTTTTAATTCCTCAATTTTTGTAAATGATTCTTTCTGTATTTGAAGAACTATTGAGAGAAGAAAATGCATCACATTTGAACTTAGCTCAAAATTAAACAAAAAATTAGCTCACTTCTCTTTTAGAATGTTGCTGAATTGGGAACATAAGAAAAGAATATTCTCTTTATTGCCTGTAACATGCAGCTTTTATCGAAAAAAAACTACTCTTGATATTATTTAACGACATTGATCAAGAAGTTATAACATCTTGGCCACATAAACTGTAATATATAACTTTATTGTGTATCCTGAAGAGTAAGGCAATTTGAAGGAGAGATATAGCAGAAGGATTTCTCTGTTGAAAAATGTTATGATATAGTGATCCATAAAAACTGTTTCCAGAGACAAATTGCAATGCTCATGGTAGTAGCCAACATCTGGAATGAAAATGCAGATTAAAGACTTATGGGAACCAGTTTATTAAATCAGAATTTACCATTGGTAGAATATTTTTATTACACTTCGTTTTGCAGAATACATCATTGAGATATTCCAGGTGTTGTAGAACTGTCAGATTCTAAAGGATGTGTAGTTCATTAACTGGATAAGACATTTCTTTTCAAGGACACAAAAATAGTAGTTGGATCTTGTTAATTCAAAAACATTAATAAACCATTTCTTTTTTCTCTTCCTTTCAAAAAATAAAACCTCTAAATAGAAGAATAATAGATAACTCAAATTTTTGTTCTTGTAAATTAATGTTTGATTTCATCTAAATATCAAGAGAATAATTTAGATTAAATTCAAGTATTGAATCGTTAAAAAACATTATATTTTGTTTTATCTCTTATTTTTATTACATATGTACTGCAATAAAAAAATTCTTGTAGATCATTTCAGTTAAATTCTTTGTGTGGTGTGGTATATTTGGTTAGCTTCTTTTCAAGCCCTTCAATGTTTATTGTGATAATTCTACATAAGTAACTCCACACTCGTCAACTTTCAGTGTAGAGGTATGAGAGGAATTTGACCTTGCTCTATTATTCAGATACATAGAATAAAGCCTTATCTTAGATGTGTGTTATCAGGTAAATATTTAAAAATAATTTGTAAAAAATCTGTAAATAGAAAAAAATAAATGTTTGTAAGCACTGTGTAAGCTTGCTAAGGAACATTGGCTAGGCCTGCTAAACGATTAAGCTCTGTTATTATGTTTACCTTTTTATACAATTTTTTCTTAAATTTTAGGGCTTGCATAGTCTATAACTCCTCCACAAGTAAGCAGTAATGTTTTAGTATATATGTTTTTTTTATACTGTCTATTCTTGTCTCATAAGTAAAAACCTACAGAAAAATATTGTATCTACAATGTGGCAAACCCTCCTTTAGGAACTTAAAAAAATATATATTTCTCTTTAACTTACCAAGAGTTGACAGTTTTAATGTTATATGATTTTTATTGTAACTTTGTGAAATAATTATTGTTTGTGAATTATACTTATTCAATGTAAAATAAATGTTACTCATTTAACAGCTTGACAAAATTTAATTCATTTTTGAAATGTCTTGTCTTTTTAAAAAAATTTATATAGTATTAAAATTAATATACTTATTGCTCCAAATACTCTTCCAGAAGAATTCTGATCTCATCTGAAAGTAAGTGATTTATAATTTTTAATATTTTTAAATTTGTTTCATTGGGCTGTATTTTCCTCAGAAAAAGTAAAAAAAAAAAAAAAAAAAAATTATGTTTAACAGTTGTCTCTGTTTTCTGTTCTTTCAAAGTAAAATTGTTTACTTTGTATATAGTAAGCAAACCGGGGCTAATTTCTTTGTTTAAAACTGATTTGTTGAAAAATATTACCTAACAACTGATTCATCCGACTAAAGAAAGTATTCCATGTTTTAAGTGTCAACTAAGATTATCACGGTCAATCAGAAGGAAACCTGTATTTTAATATTATTTAGAAAATGAGATTTAATATCCTATATGACATCAGTCAATACTATTTTCTGCTGATTAGCAGTACTATACAGCTCCGTTACATTGTAACTTTTGGTATTGTATGGGTTCTTTATTTGTTTCATTGTAAAACAAGTGAAGGAAATGCATTATTAATCCTCTTAACAGAAAGGTAAACAGTTTTAAAAACCCGTATTTTTGTACATGTTTGTAGTCGCATGATTCATTGAATTAATAATTCAAGATGTATAGGATCTTTATTTTGTTTTTACATCTTATGAATAATATTTGAAATTGTTTATTTTTTTAAGTTTTAGGGAATTTTTAAACATTTTATGGTAATATAATTAAGATCAGTTAATTATACATTGTTGATCACTGTTATAATGTATTTGTTATCCTCTTGTAATTTTTTTGTAATGTAATAATCTTGTGAATTTTAAATTATAATAAACAAGTGTTCACAATTCAAAATGATTGGTTGTTCAATTGAAAAATTTATTGTGGTGTAGTTGAAATATTATATTTTACTTACTTTATTTATTATGAAAAGAACAGGGCTAACCCCTGTTGAACTTAAGCCACCAGGCATACATACTCCAAAAAAAACTATCCTAATCTGTTCAGCTCCAAATTTCTAATGAACTCTCATTATGTTTCTTTATCTCTCCGGAAAGACAAGCCCTAAAGAAGTGAAAGCACTTCACTCAAGGGCTTCCATATAATCAGTGATGTATATTGCATCCCCAGAAACTGATATCTCATTTTACGTTATCTTAGAATAAACGATAAATATTTGGTAAACTTGTATTATTTGTAATGTACAATATGTGATATATGTTTATAAGATATATTTCTTATACTCCGATTATTTTTTATTAGTTAACATTACAGTATGCCCTGTATTTTCAGTATGTTTTTTTTCTGATTAATTCCCATAGCAATGAACAATCTGTGATCTTACCTGCTGACCTCATTGTGATGGACGGTATTCTATGTAAATATATCATATTAAAAAATTCATTTATGTAATCTGTAATGTTTTTAATTGGGTTTCTTAAATAGTATATTCTGTAAGCATTTTTTAAAGTAATTTTATAAATTAATCAATTAGATGATGCAACTTTTCTATTTACCTATAACTAGAAACTTCAATAGTTCTGTTGAATTAAAAATTTATTTGTTTTTGTTTAGTGCATGTTTAAATTATTTGCTCAGTGGTAATGACTTTTTTTTTAAATGTGTTCTTACAAGTTGTTTTGGGGTAACTGTAATAAATTAAATTTGTAGTATTTTTCTTTTTCACAGAAAATTAATATAATATTTTTATTGCGTTATATAATAATGATAAAACTTTGTAAATTGAACATCATGACATTCTGTAATATATACTACTTTAAATAAATTATAGTTTATTTTAATTTGAGCAATTATCTGAGCATAAATATTATAGATGACATTAATTCTATCTTGCATACTAGCATTAAAATTCTCTGAACTACATTTTTCTTTTTAATATTTTTACTCTGCCTTACCAAACCTGAGTTAGTTGATGTGTTGCTTTGGCATGAATTATGTAATGTTTCTTAGGATCTTTTTGTTTATCTTTCTACATAAGTTTTTCTACAGATTGAAGTGATTAATCAAATGGATTGAATGAAAAGTAATCAAATACTCATCCTTGAGTAAAAATAAGAACAAAATAATTTAATTTAAATAAATGATTTATTTATTAATAATAATTATATAGTAAATGATTAAAAATTAGAAAGAAATAATTCCAGTGAACCTGTTTATTTAACTTGAAACTCACAGAGAAGATAAACTTAACACAATTTAATTTATTTAATGTAGAAAATTAGTTGTATTACCTGTGTGGGCAAGTTGACATGAATTTGACTCAATTGGTTGAAGTATTAAGACTGAAGAAGATTCATTCAAATTTTTTCAAGATCATTGTGTTTTGCATAACTTGCAAAAATTTGGTAATGATCATGAAGTAGTATTGCAATTGTTTAATCATCAACAATGAAGCTATGTGAAAATAGGATCATGAATATAATCAGTTATGACAGAACACATATCTATCAGTATCAAAAATGCTTTTCATAAAATGTTTTTTTATATTGCTAGTTGTAAAAATTGACCATCTTAAAATTCTGCAAAAGGAACTTGAAATTAATGCATCTACAACAATAGATTGAAACAATTATATAAATGATTTGACAGCTGATTATTTACTGAAAAATCTATTTCAAATCATTGGCCCTAACACTACAATAGAAATTGAAAACAGTTTATTTTCCTGTAGAAAAAATTATGTTGGTTGTTAACTTGAACAATGAGATTTAGGTGGCATTTTTACTAAAATAGAAATAGGTGGCTGTTAATATTTCAGCCGAGCTACTGTTACCTATTCTTTGGCAATTTACCTGGGAAAACAATAGTATCAGATGAGTGGACTCCTTACAGTCAGTTACAAAATATAGGTTTATAGGTTATAAAACTGTAACAAGTTTAGTTTTGTTGTGTGTGAAATAAGAGTACAAATAATAGTAAGCATGTGGAAAATGGCAAAACAATAAAAAAAGTCCAGCGGTACACATCAGTCAATGATTGACTGTATCTCTGTGAGTTTGTGTGGAATTGCCAACATGAGTGTAATTATTTATTTCAAAGAATGTTTCATGATATTGTCCAATTGGTCTCCAGAATAAGGGTTAGTTGTTGGTTTTTTTTAACCTTTGTTAAAATCTTTGATGTGACAGATAATCAAAAAGATCCATTTACATTTTATTAAATTTTATTTTTTGTCTGATTTTATTTGTAATTCTAATTATAATGATATTTTTTGAGGTAGAATTAATACCTTGTAAAACCTTTTGTATAAGTCTAAACATTAAAAGCTAAAAATCAGGGATTATTGTTTACTTATATACCAGGGCTTTTCTTTATTTAAAGTTATACTTTTCATATTATTGTTATTAATATTATTTCCATTAAAGTATGTTAATCTCTTGTGTTGCAGTTCTTATTAATTTCATGTGTACAAATGGATAGCCATATAATTGGATTCATTCTTGATATTAGTAGAATTGAGAAATTGCTCAGTTTTTACCTCAAATTTTGCTGTTTATTTAGTAACTAACTTAATGTGTATAAAAGCATAAAGATATCAAATTTTAGGCTCAGGCTGTTTTAAGTGTCAACAAAAAAATTTATTACCAATAATTTTTTTAATTCCTTTGTCTGGGTTGTATGTTATTCTTTTCTTTTCACTCCTGGTTATTGTTACCAAATATTTTTATAGTGTTTTTATGCTGTCTATTCTAGCTGTTACTGCTTTCTTAGATATCAATAAGTGTTCATTGTTCTACACAAGTGTTTTTTTGTAGAGGTAGGGAATCCAGACGCCGAAGCAGTGTCGGGGTCGCTAACAGGTCCCGCTAGGTTATAGAAAGAGCGTTTGTATACCTGCGCACTACCGACTAAACCTCCACCCCCTCCCTGGCATAGCTAATAACGCATTCCATCAGGTAACACAACAATGCTTATGAATGACTTACATCAACTCTTAGACAGTGTTCATACAGGATAATTTCTGTTTTTACTAGTTTCAATTTGCAGCACTTGTGTCTTGTAAGTGTTTGTTCACCTGGGAAAGCTATTCTCTTAAAGGTACGAAAAAAACTATCCGGACTGTGATGTGCTCTTCATCCATTATTCCAGTAGTATAGGCCTAATAAGAACACAAGTTACGGATTTTAATAAGTCTGTTTATTGGGTGAAATTAAAGTAACTTAAAGAAATTCCCATTTCACATTGAGCACATTTTGCTCATTGAGTAAAAACTATTGGTATTTAGTTAACAAAATTTACAATTTTAACACGTCAGGTTTAATTTAGAAACAGATGCTGAGTTTGACAAGAATATGTAACTTAATTTAAAGCACATTGGAACATTTTTTAAATTTATGATATAAATCGTGCATATTCCACAGAAGAACTAACTCATTTTAATAATTCCTATTTCTGATTCTTTGATAGTAATTCTAAATCCCTGGATTTTTTTTCCACTGTGAACTGGGGAACTTCCATCCCAGAAGCCAGCATCATATAACTATTGTGCCTGTCACAGTGTATTACTGACTTGAAAACACCCAAAATGCTAGATTACTCTTTATGTAAATAATTATTTATGAGATTTATTTAATACAGTTAAATCAGTTTCCTGACTTTTCTTTCACAGAGTAATTTTATTATCTCTACCTGTTAAGAAAGAGCTTATAGGCTCTTTATGGAGGAAGCATCACACTCATAGCAGTGTTTAGTGATAGAGCAGTTGTGTACATGATTTTCATGTATGAATGTACTTGACAATGCACCAGGTCTGGTTAGAACTTGATCATTATATTTTTTGTATTCTTAAATCTGTTCTAAAATATCTCCTAACACTGATATATCATTGAGCTGTTGATAAGTAGTGACTGTGTTATCCCAATCATCAGAATTTGTCTTATTTGATCAACAGGATATATGATTGTAACGGCTAACTGTCTGGGGCATTGAAGTGGTTCCAACTGTTCTTTTGAACTGATAGCTTTATCAGCTAAGAGTCATTTAAAAGAATGAAGCAAGAATATTTTCATTTTAGTCTATTTTACATGACTGCCCAAAAAGGAGTGTAATGTATGTAGGGTATATGTATGTTTGTTCTGCCGTAGCAGTTCAACAGCTGAACTGATATAGATGTTTGACCCCGTGTTGGAATCCTTACATTTCTGGGAGTGTCATAGGCTGTATAAATATGTATATATGATTGTTTACTTGTAACTAAAAGGCTATAAATATGATTCTAAATCAATAATTTGTACTATTTTCAGTATAATTTATTTGTATTGAAAATAGTTATGTTGTAAGATCTATGTATGATATTGAATGAATGAATTACAGTAGTAAATTTTATTAACTTATTTAAAAATAAATAAAAATTTGTGTTGTCAGGGATGCTTTTTTTTGGCAGTCGTGTTTTTTAGTTAATAATTTATCTCTTGTTTCATGAATTTCTTCTCAGTTTGTTTTCATATACTCATTTTTATTAATTCAGGTCAGCACAATTTGGCTAACACTTAATGTAATATGGACAAAATATTTTTAAAACAATACATATTAACTTTCTGCCAATCGTGAACAAGTTTTTCCCTAACATAGTATTAGATTGCACTTCATTTTTTTTGTTAAATATACTATTTTTACCATAAAAAAGCAACAGTTGTTTCACATAACATTCATCGTAAAAATATTTATCGATAAATATAGATTATGTAAAAGTAAACATATTTAAGTAGCGTTTAGAACTCTCAGTTAACATTACTTTAGTAGGAAAATCTTAAAGGTAAAAAACCCTTTATGGTATTATTGATTTTGTTTTAAATAATTACTGTGTGCAGTTAATGCAAAGTTTATTCACATAAATATAATACCAATAGAAATACAAATACTATTGTAGGATGGTTAAAGGGAACAGGTTGACCAATCTTGGCCCAGGTATTGAATAAATAGTAATAAAATTAGCTTTTATGATTTTCGATTCATCATTAATTATACCATTATTAAGACTGGCTTCAGCACTCGATTGCAGACAACCAGATATTCAAGTTTTATCAGGTAATTTCCCAAACTTTTTGTTGAAAAGTTTCCTGCCTATCTTAGAAGTCTTGTTACCTTTAGAGTAGTTCCTTCCACTTAGAATACACCAGAATTTTTTCAATCCTTCAGAACATTTCTGAAATTTCTTCATTCAGGATACTGTCCAGTTTTATTACTGAATTTTCCTCTTATCAAATCAGTATCTCAAAACAGTCTTAAAGTTTTTAATTGAAATAAAATAAGTCTGTTGATGCTAAATCAGGCAAATAAGGAGATTGTAAAGTGACTGTTGCCTTGTGTTTTGCTAAAAACTACTACAATAAAAGCAATGTGTATTAATGCAGGTACATTGTCGGCAGGGGGCATTCATCATTACAACCTTATAGCATTTAGCCTTTTTTCTGATAGCCTCACAGACATTTCAGTATTATAAATATTCCTCTGTTTCTGCCTTGCCTTGTATAGAAGTCCATGGTGAACAACATCAAATAGATGTTGATAATCAGCCTAAATGAGGATCATAATCACTTGAGGTGTGGCTGTCTTTGAAATGATTCTTTCATTTTCATGTTTAAGCCCAACTTTAATTCTCATTTTCAGATGCTGCTTTTAACATTTTGAATGGTTGTGTGTAAAGAATTTTCTTAATGAAACAAGTTTACTGTCTGTGAAAATCACTAATTTCAAAACACTTAAAAAGGCAGATATAATATGATGTCTAAACAAAATATTGCAATGGATTTTTTTATTATGTTACTTCCTGAACATGGTATACTAGGTTGCAACATATTCATAATGTATGTACTTATATATAAAAGTACATACATTATACATTTAGTATATTTAAGTTGTAAATCCTTCTGTTTCCTTAATGGTAGTAAAGGTGCAAAAAAGTTGAAATAATGAAAATTGTTTATTTTACTTGTTAATATTTTTCAGTGTTTTATTTATCAAAGTAAAACTTCCTACAGGTAGTTCGACAGAAATTAAAAACTAAATTTTATTTAGTATTTAATGTTGATATTTGACACGGTTTATCCAGTTTTTATATGGATGAGTTGCTGGATTCATAAAACTATATGCAGATGTAATAATGCTTTGCTTGAAACATCTTTTGCATACTTGAGATTGTTAATTGCAATTTCTAAATGAAACTTCATCCTAGTTAAATGAAAATTCGTTCTAATGCTTAATGATTTTAGACAAATTTGTTGATTTAAAGTTGAATTAAACTAATTATACAGTTATCATATTGCCAAAATTGTACAATTGCATCATTATAATTGTTGCTGTATATAAGTATAAAAATTTTGCATAGTGATAAGAAAAAGAGCAATCTCATGATCTTATCAATCAGTGAAATAGCTATAAAAAAAATTTTGTAGGTCTTAATAAAAGAATATTTTCTCTTGTAAGAAAATATTCATTTATTCCATTTTATTAACTTGCCCAGTTAAGATGTGATTATCACCGAGAATTGTAATTAAGTTGTTAATGTGAGGGGAAATGTACCAGTTCAAAAAAGTTTTAGAAGTAGCATCCATTATTGAGATTGCGAATAAATACTAACAGCATCTAGTGAAATTTCACTTGATGTTATTTAATTTTGGTGATTTATTGGAATCTGTCCCAATAATGTTTATTGGAACTAGACTTTGGCCATAGACATTTTGAATTTCTCATTCTTCAATTTAAGTGATATTACTCCCCAAAACATTCTTGGTTCTACAGAAACATCAGGTTCCATAGCTATGGTTCATTACAGGTTTACCCAGATTTCAAGTACCAATTCAGTTTAACTTGATAAGAGATAAACATACCAGTATATTTATACTTGAAATCCATAGCAAGCATTTTGTTTCTGTTACAAGCATTATAAACTTTTGCTTCTTTTTATAATACTATCTTTATGTAGTTTGAAATATTAAATTCTATCATTGGGAACAAAATACTGTCTTACTATTTCATTTTTTCATTCACTCTTGCTAACTTTTTACTTAGTCTTGCAAAAATGTTTAGAATGATGTTTTTGTATTTTAAATGATAATTTTTTTGTGTATTTTGACAGACTTAAATAGATTTTATTGCTCAGATCTTGAAAGAGCTATAAATATTCATTCCTGTAACTAGTTTTTTTTTTGTGTTTGAACATATGATCATTTAGGTAAAACTTAATGATATAAAAGGTTAAATATAAATAAATAATAAAACTTGGAAAAATAAGATTGTAGTCTTAGCTCAGACTTGTAAGATGTAATTTTTAAAAGATTAATGTTGCCTTCGAGCATAGACATTTTAGTAAGTTTTAAGTTTCAAAATGGGTTTATATCAATATTAAGAAAAATCATGATATCAGTTCAATTACTTTTTTCTATGTTTATAATAATTGTATTCTAAGTTCATGCCACACTTATGCATCACATTTTAATAAATTAATTTATTTTTTATTTTAATGAAATATTTTTCACTTTTGTAAAATATAATATAATCTGATTTGTTTTTAGATATGTCTATTTTAGACTGAAAGCAAAATTTGGATTTGAATTTTTAAGTTTTTTATATTGTAGTAATAGAGTAAAGTTATATGATATATTCATATCATTAATAGCATATAGAATATACAAATTATTTTCAGCCCACTACATTTTAGTAATATTTAGTTTATACTATACACATGTTAGATACATTATATTTATAATTCAAGTGCACATTGCCTTGTAATGTATAAATTTGTTTACACTTATCATTTAATTAATATAATATGTACATCTAAGGAATGACATGTTAAAATAAGTGTATATATATATTTAAGTAAGCAGAAATTTATGATATATGCTTTATAGAATTATTGGTAGCACTGGAAGTTTTAATTTTACATCATATATCCATTCGTAAAAAGTAATTTTATGAATAAAACAGTATGTAGCTAGTGTTTTTCTCCTCTATATGTAACAATGGGAAAGATTACATAATTTATTTTTTTTTAAATACCAGAAATTGAAGCATAATAGGCTCTTTTGCAGTAGTTGAATTGTTACTTGTTGAATATTTGAAAGTAGTTTTATAGTTTGATTCAATTAAATATTTTTTCTTTATTATAAATGACAAAAGTAAATAAATCAGTTTTTATTAAATATATTTATTTCTTTATGTTAGCCTTGCAGTGTAAATGTAATGCATTATTTGTAAATATTGTTTTTTTACATCATGTTTGCCTTATTGAAAATTTGTTATGTATGAAATGTGTTTCATTCTCCATGGGATGATGTAATTTATTTTTATTTATCATTAAATGTTCTTACAGTTCTATACTATTTATCGAATTCCTTCATTTTATTTTTATGAATCGATAATTAATTAGGCAGACAGAGTTTTTAAGAAAGTTTTATGATCATATTTACAATATAATAAATGAAACATTAGACTTTTCTGAAAGTCCATAAAACAGCCTTATTTGTATGTCAACCATTTTTTTGTTGACCAAGTGTTTGTGTAAAAATTACCTCATACCAGTAGAAAATCTGATAACGTAAACATTTTTAAAAAAAGAGGTTAAACGTTTTAATGGAAAGAATTTTTTCCCTTGGGAGACTTACTAACATCCCCTCCCATTAACCCATTAAATAACTGTAGGTTTAGGACAATCACTACATAGCAGTTGTATCAGAAAGTTCCTGGTCTAAGCCTAGAATAATTAATTTACTTATTTTTTTGGTCATAGTGTAAGAATGAGTTTTGTTTTTCATAATTCTTGTCTTTTTCCCCACACATCTTCTTAGTCGCTTCAAAACATCACAATAAAAGTCAGAATTCACTGTAACACCAGCAGGAACAAATTGTTTGTGAACAATGCATTTGATGTTGAAGGACAGAAGTATGTATTTTTATTTGTGCTTCTGATTTTCCATTCCTTCTTTGGTCACAGTGACTGGCAGACTGTTGTACTGCAATGTCTTTTATCTCTGGATTGTAGCTGTAAACCCAACTTTCAAACATTGTAGATATGAATTAAGATAGTTGCCATGATATGAACCTCATGACGCTCATCAACATGTCATTAATTTTCAGCTAGTGACAAAAGCTGAAGAACAAACTAGCAACAAGCTGCATATTTAAATTTTTTATTAAATTTCTTGGTAGGTCCAAGAATTAATTTCAGCTGTTCACAATTCGTGGATTGTTCAACTTCGGTGCTAATGGATGAGTTTATGAATTTTCAATACATTTTCTGAACAATCATCATCTTCAGGTGACATTTTACTCCCTTTAAAACGAGTATGACATTAAAAATATGATCTTCAAAAACCTCATGAATCATTCTGAAAGTCATAATTGATCATTTACAAAGTTTCACACAAAATGTTACGCTGGCTTGTTAAAATGTATTAGCCTTGCGGGAAATTTTATAACACAAGGTTATAAAATTGTATTTCGACTGAGCACGTCTACACACAATACTGTCACAGTTTACACTTGCTATAAGTACAATTTGGGAACTTTCTGGTACTACCATGTACTTTATAAAAATGATAAATATGAATGTAATTTTTTAAAATAATAATAGGTGTATTGATGCGTGGAAATTTTGAATTATCTTACAAAACTGTAAAAGAATAATTAAGTAAAAAATGATATTACTAATGAGTTTATAAAATGATGAATAATAGTTTACTGAATTTAATAATGTCAATGAAGAAAGAATCTGCTAACAAAATGTTAGGTTAGTTTAATGTGATTATACAATATTGAATTATATGATATTGAATTTATATGTGATTATATGATATTGAAATGTTAGAATAAGTTTTTACTGACCATTTTTTTTTTTTTTATTCATTTAGTATATCAGTTCACTGGGGGGGGCTGGTCTAGTGGTTAACATCGTCGTAAATAGGTTGTACAGATGATTTTTGAAGTTGAAGGTTTTTGAGTAAACCTCAAAAAACCCCAACCAGTAAAAGTTAGTTGCTTTTATGTGGATTTGATTACTAGACAGTGGATACTGTTGTACTTTGTTGGTTTGAGCTCATTTAACTACATGTCTCAGGACTGGTTGGCCTGAGTCTGTACAAGACTACACCTTATTTACATATCATCTTCATCTCATTGGGCCATGGGGGGATTGCATATCATTCACTCGTTCATTTTTGAACAAATTGCAACATAAACATCAGGAAAATTAAAAAAAAATTTAGTACATAAGGTGCAATTATTAATATATTATATGTTTCTAACTGTATAGGATGGTTTGCTTATATTATTTTAAGAAAAACATTCTACTGTTTTCAGTTTACAAAGTAATGTAAAGTTAAACAAGGATAAAAGTAATATGTTAAATTTACAGCTATAGTTGTGATTTTTTTTTAATAACTAAGGTTTAAAGATTATTTTTTACTGTGGCCATTATAATAGAAACAGAGTATTACATATTATGTAAGTGAATTGTGATGCCTAAGCTCCAGCCATAACACTTTGGAGACTGCTTGAGGATAGATACCTAAAGTGCTAAAAACTTGGGTAAAATAACAAAATTTTAGATGAAAAAGGAACCAGGTAGGAGTTAATATCTTGTACAGTTAGCTGGTATTCTTTTCAGCAATTTAGTGTATGAAATACAATCTACTCCTGTTTTTAATTATTACCAACCAAAATTGGGGAAAAAATGTGGTGGAAATCATGTTTTGTTGTCTTTACATAGTTGGTATAATATTCTGTTTGGAAATCTGTCTTAATAAAATTATATACCTTATCTAAAGATTACACTCAATCCTTACTACCTGTATATCATTAACAAAGTTTCTGCCCTGTTTTTCTTAAAGAAGACGTTACTTGAACAATTAAGATTTAAAATGCTGAAAAGAACAAAGATTTGGTTCAGTATCAATAAATTTACAAAATTGATGATTGTCATTCACTGTTGAATTAAGTCAATTGTAAAATAAAAAATCTTACTTTAAGGTAATGTATTCTTTTACTTTGCAGTAAATCTGAAAATGTTTAGTACCATTTTAAATAAACCATTGTATGAATTATTATTCAGAAATAAATGTTAAAAAAAAAGAAATGCTTAAATATCTTCCTATGTTTCTTCATTCTTGCATCATTGGTTTGATTCATCATACTATTTCAAAAATTAAACTTAGATTCAAGAAGATAAAGAAATTTCAATGATTTTAAAATAGTATTTCTTTACCTGTAGATATCTGTTTATATTACCTGTTCACGTTAAGTTTATGTCCAGATTTTTCTAACCATATATAAATTTATGGTTCTTTTCCAATAGAAGCTAAAACAAGTTGGAAATGCTGTTAAGCGATATCACCATTTTATGCACTGTTGGTGAAATTAAATTGACATATTTCTTGTATCATCTGTATATAACTCCTCCATATTTTTCAGCCTCAGTTTCTTAGTATAACTAACGTTTATAAATCTGATTAAATTACAATGACTTAAAAAATTTTTATTTTTTAAGCTGTTTAAGGCTTGATCTCTGAATATTTAAAATTCTTTCTTTTTTTTGTAATGTATATGTATCTGGAAATTGAACTTCAGATCTTCCTTTGTATAGAACTGTTTTCATTTATTTTCACTTGGACTGTGTTAGTTATTAAGATATTTTACTGTTGCTAAAAATTTTCTTCCATTATATAAAACCAATGCACTTTTTATCTTATTCAAGTACATTTATATATCTGTATATGGTAAATGTATCTATCTTAAAAGTTGTACTACTGTGGTTATAGTATTATATTTAATGTAAGTGTATAATTTTTTTAAATAATTTTAGTAAATATTCACATTATCATATTGTAACATAGTATTTTTAACTTTTCCTTTTACTTTGTAAAATATGTATTTATGATATCATATATTTTGCACTTATTATAATATTATAGAATTAGATTAGTTACTATATATGCATAAACTTTAGGTACTGTAGTCATAATTTTTATTAATAAATTATTGATTAGCTTAACACAAGAAAAACAAATATAGAAATGCCTCTGAGTAATTTTATGTAATAGATTGTCATTAGGCTTACATTTTATAGAACCAAAGTGTGCCTTCTGATCTTTGTTTTTGTAATGTTAATGTAAAAATAAATTCGTTATTATTTTAAGAAGTATTTTCTTGCATCATGCATGAGTATTATTGTACCAGCAAGCAGTCGTAGCAATAGTCATATTCAGGGCTTAACTTATGTGTGTACAAATAAATGTATATTTATATCTTGAATTATAGCATTTCATACATTATAATTTTGCAACATAGTTAATTTTATAGAAGATGTTTAAAAAAAGATTTAATTTTAAAAAACTGTGAAACTTCTCTCAAACAGCAGCTGTGTTCATTTTCACTCTCGTAAACAACACTGTTTTGCAGTAGTCTGTTTTTTAAATGTACAAAGTAACCCTACTTAAAAACAATCTCCCCAAATAAACAATAAATTATATTTCATGGGCTAAGAATTTTTTTCAACTTGTAAGCTAAATCTGTATGTGTTAAGATAATCAGTGCATTGATATTTTGTGTTTTGACATGTTTATAGGTACAGTAACTATGAAGATCCTTTATATATATTTTTTCTAGTATTGTAATTTTATAAAAGTCTCTGCTCATGCAGTTAAAGGTAATGAAGCTAGGTTGTTATTCAATTTGAAAGTGTATTCCCAATCAAAAAGTAGCTCCTGAGTGAGTTGATTTTTTTTCTTTTCCCTTATTTTTTATTCCTTCACACTAGCACCCTATTATCCAGGCTGCTGCTGGCTAATTATTAAATGCTGATTAATTAGAACTGATTGTATTTGTTACTTTTTTTTACATCTGTCCAAAGGCTCTGTTCATATCTGGGGATTGTAAAAAAACCACACCTAATGGCTGAAATGTCTTAGCTTGGGTAGTTGGACCTTGTATTTCTCATAAAATCTAATATAATATTCTACATTGGTTATAGACAGCAGAAGTATTGATATCATTCTGTTATTATTATGTACAAGATATGTCCAGAAAGTAATCTCTGTTCCTAAACATTACTGCTGCAGCACTATGATCACAGTTTCATGCTTATGTGCTGAATTGCCTGATATGTTAGGAAGGGAATAATGCCATTCTTTTTCAGTTGTTCTATACACTTCTTAGTGTGTGTTTATACACACTTATTTGTTTTTTTTTTTAATGTATACATACCAGGAAGTTGAACTTCCAGATATTTCTTTGTAGATAGCTGTTTTCATTCATTTTCACATGGATTGTGTTCGTTATTAAGATTATTTCGCTGTTGCTAAAGATTTTCTTCCATTATATAAAACCAATGCACTTTTTTATCTAATTCGAGTACATTTATGATAATCGAGACAACTACTTGTAAAATTCAGTCTGTGATCCATTTTTGATTACAATGAATATTAAACTAATTTATATTTATGTCAAATTTGCACTGTTTATGGAGAAAATACAGTGAATGATTCATAGGATACAGGTGGGTGTGATTTTTTAATAAAGGATGTGAAAATGTGTTCAATGATAAAAAGAGTGTGTTACCATTTTTAGTATCAATGATTTGCTGCGTACAACTGATGGCAAAATTAGAAAGAAAGAAACAAATCATTATTGCATCTTTTTCTATGCATTTTTCAGAAATTTCATTTGCTTCTACACAGAATTCTTTGATGGAATGAAATATTGTAAATTATGTGCGCATGATGCTTACAGAATCTATGACAAAGCTATGTAGAGAAATAGTGTACGATTTTTACTTCAAATGGCAATGAAAATTTGTTTTATGTTCTCGATCTTTTTTTAATAGCCCTTTGTAATATCCTTTCTGGATATCTTTTTGTATATACCACCCTGATTTGAACTGTGAATGTTTAGAACCTATTTTAAACAACCTCTTCAGGGTTCCCTCCCCCAATAAAATAGTGTTATTTAGGAAGATTTTACTGTTTATTTTATATTGTAAGCTCAACATCATCTACTTGATCTACATAAACCTAAGATGTTCTGGAAGTCTTTAGAATTTGGTTAAATTGTTGTCCAGTTTAGGATAATATAAATTGGTAACTAGATTTTTGACATTGGTTTCAACTGATTTTGGTTCTGGCTTATTTTCAAGATTTGCAAATTAACTGAAGGATCATACACAAAACTCTCTCTTTCTTTCTTTATTGCTCGTCAAATGTAAGTAACTTTCAAGTATAGTTTTTACTTTTCATTTTAAAATGGCTTTAAAAAATAGTTACTATGAACAAATAGAAAGTATATTATTAATCTAAATACTTTTTTTTTAGTTTTGGATGTTTTTTCATTGAAACTTGTTCTGAAACATATAGTTAATAAACAATGTTCTGATAAAATATTCTAAGTATTTATTATTTAACATATATTTTTTAAAGAAATCCAGGTTTCTTCTTTTGTAAATTGTAACTAAAAAATTGTGAAATTAGCTCATATATATATTTTTTTTCTTTTTCTTTATATGAAAAATAATTAACCAGAACTATTATATTTTTGTAAATATAAAAAAATAAAATAGTTGAATGATGAATCATTACGTGTACACATAATTTTATCATTCAACTTGTTTGGTCAAAAATTCTGCTCTTGTTTTTTAATCATGACATATTTAATGTAATCTTCAACTGTGCCCGCTGAACTAAAAACTAGCCGGTAGTAAATTGATTTTCACTTTAAACAAAAATTGATATTTCTTAGCATTCATTATTTAGTATATACTTTTAAAATATTGTACTGTCATAGTAATAGGGTTGACAAGTATTTAAATCAAACTCATCTCACAAGCATTATACTAATTAAGACACATTTGGTTAACTATTTACTCTCTCTTGAATTTTATTATATGAAATCAAAATACTTTGTCACTTTCTGTTTTAATCATGAATAAGAAAATTATTTAAAGAATAAGGCAGTTTCTTTTATATGAACTGAACATCACACCATTATAATATTACTGCTAAAAATTTGAGAAATGATTGGTTGGAAATTGGATTAAAAATAGAAGCGAAATGTGATATCTGAAATGTTCATTTTGATAATTACATCACATGTATTGTTTAACTCTAGTGTAATATAATACGTATATACAAATTACCAAACAATCTACTCGCTGTTCAAATTATACTTATTACTTAAACCATATATTTAAAATTCTTTTCTGCACCTGCTTCTCTTCAAATCCAACCTACATATGTATTCATTTTTAAAAAAAGAGTAACTTGTTTTGTTATTAGCTAGTTCACTTACAATTTAAGATTTTATTTTTAAGTAATTATCTGATTTGAAATTATAAAAAATGTAATTTTTTATAATCTGTGCCCGTCATCATACCTGACAAAGGAATGTAATGCAATTTTTTTTTCTATAATCTGTTTTTTCTTATTTATAGTATAGGAATAATTATTAGATTTGACCAGATTCCTAGAAATGTATTACAAAGAATTAAACACCTTTCTTTTGTCATTAGATAATTATGGAGATTTTTACCTATTTGATTTGCCCTGTTATTTTATCATAATTAATGAAGTGGTATTATTTTGTAATTATGAGTAATGCATTCAAAGGTGTTACCAAAATCTGGTTAACTCTTAATAATATTACACATCTACTTATGGATAAGTGATAACATTTTTTTTTATTTTACAAATTTATTAAATTTAAAAAAAAAAGTGTAAAATGTAAATAAGTGTATTATAAAGGTATTTTTGTTATAAATTCATGTTAATTATATAAAATAATTTCTCTTATTTTCATTATATTAGGTGGAAATAATATTGTTAAAGTTTTAGTTTAACTTTTATTTTCTTTCCTTATGTAAAATTTGTTTCATAAGGAAAAACATTGTACTATATTAAATTATGATAATGCTACTGTTAGAACACTATTAAAGTTAATCACTCTTCTTGCCTATTGAATCTTTTACAGCAGTTTATTTTGTGTATTTAATTCCTATTTTTATTTTTAAGGAGCATCAAGGAAACCTAAACCTTGATATCTGCATCCATAAGAACATTGAGAAACTATTTGGAGGAGAAAATAATAAAATTAGATGTGTTATAAGTAAAAAACTTAATTCTATAAATGACTAAGATGATACAAGATTGGATTTGATCTCTACTGTAGCGGACGGCATATTGCTGTGTACATAGGCTGACAGCTGGCTTACCACACTATTAACTAACCTGCAAACATAATGTACTGGTTATAAAATGCTCTTCATTACCTTCCAACTGATTTCTTCTCTAATGCATATATACAATACAAGTAAAATTTTATTCTTGCTGGACGGTATAGCGGGTGGCGTATAGCTGTGCACATTCCTTGCGAGAGAAATCAACTGATAGGACAGGTGGAACAGCCATTCCTTTACGAAAATATTTCGTATAGCTCTGGATACTTACCATATGAAAAAAAAAACAGATGTCTAACTTCAAGTAACAATATGTGATCAGATAAAGTATTTGTCCTATTGTACAATAGATTTAGTACAGAAAGGTTATGAAGGTATTTTATTTGATGTAGTAGTAGTAGTAGATGCATATGCATCTGATCACATATTGTTAGCAACTTGAAGTTGGACATCTGTTTTTTTTTCTTCAGAGAACTCAAAAGTAAAGCACTTGCTTTGTTTTGTTATTTTTATTTCTTTTCCATGGTTTGGTTCAAGGACTTTACCAGGATTTAATCTTTAACATCTGAAAATAAATTGACATCCTCTTTTTTTATAGGTCATCATTACCCATCCCACTCTCACGTTATGCCATACTGCCCACTTCATCCTTTCATATTCCTAGGCCTGGTGGACGCCTGAAATCTACAAGAATAGAGGGAATGTTATTGTATTAGGAGACTGGCATTGTGGACATATTATTACTGTCTGAAAAAGTTGTACATTGCCCAGTACAGAGAATGTTAGGAAACAGCTAAACTTACTTATTAGAGATGCGAAAAGGGTGTGCTGGCACTGGCTGTTGGCTGAGGTAGACACTGACCCATGGGGAAGGCCATAACGGCTTATAGTTAAAAGAGTTGAAGTGCAGAATGCTCACTACTAGATTTGCAACTGAGGTCAGACACATTATAGAAGGCCTCTTCCCTCAAGGGGATGTACTCCTGCCTCTTGACTGGAGCGACATGGAGACCCTCCACTATTCAATAGAGATGAGATTGCCATCGCTGTGAAGCGCATGCCTGCTGATAAGGCTCCTGGTTCGGAACTCCTTCTGGGCCTGGTGATTAGAGAGGTGGCCCAGGCTGACCCAAAGGCACTGTTAGAGGTTTATAACGCCAGCCTTAAGGAGGGTATTTTCCCAGAGCAATGGAGAAGGCAGAAGCTTGTACTGATATCTAAGCCAGGGAAAGACCCTGACTTCCCTCATCTTTCAGACAGCTGGCCATGATAGACATCATAGCCATGTCTTGGCAAAGCTTTTTGAGCAGATGATTCAGCAGTGACTTTTCAGAGCTGTGAAGGAGCAGGGCAGATCAGTTATAGAAGGTGGCCTGAATAGAACGTTTGGTTAGATGTGTATGCTAGTTATATTTGATGTGATAAAATGCCTTTAATTGCATCATCCACCCAGCAATTAGGCAATCATTGATGACTTTAGGGCTTCCGAGCTATCTCATAAGAATTGTATCGTCCCGCCTTATGGGATGTTGCCTGTTTTGACAGGTTGAGGATGGCGAAATAGTGTGTGCTGTCGATAGGGGAGTCTTACAGTGATCGGTCCTTGAACCGACTCTTTGGAACATGGCCTATGACGGGGTTTTTTCATTTACTGCTTCCCCCTGGGATCAGTCTTGTCGGCTATGCTGACGATCTTGCTTTGGTTGTGGAGGCGGGCTGCAGATAGCACCCACAATGCCTATTGTACTACAAACTATTGGATGCTATTAGTGTAGGATTGCAAATGGCTTCAGATAAAACTAAGGCAGTTGTAATTTCAGCAGCAAAAAAAAAACCCACTCTGACAGTAACCTTGGAGCGTCAAAAACTTTCCTCTTGACCTGCTATCAAGTATCTGAGCATCTGGATAGATGCCTAGGTTAGGGTACTGAGGCTGGGGGCTGGACTACCTAATCGCAATGGGCCCAGATTACAGAAGAGGAGACTCCTAGTAGGTGTGGCCCACTCTACGCTGTTATACGGAGCAGAGATGTGGGGTGGAGTTATTACATACAGAGGTGCACTGCATATGAGATGTTGCCTCTGAGTGGTGTCTGCGTACCGAACGGTCTCCTGGGTGGCTGCGGAGGTGCTGGCGGGGCTCCTCCCAATAGATCTTGCAATAGAACACCAGAGGAAGTTGCTGGAGTTAGGGCCACTGTCACCTACTGAAAGGAAGGTGCAATCTGAACTGCTGATGGATGAATTAATCGATACGTGGTAGCGGTGATGGGATGGGGGTTGCACCATTTGGTGAGGGACATCAGGAGTTGGTGTGATCAACCCCATGGCTCGCTTAATTACTGTTTGACTCGGTTCCTGGCGGGCCATGGGGAATTCAGGTCCTACCTATTTAGATTTGGTTGGATAACTGGATCTTCCCCAGTTTGTGACGAGGAGAAGACTCCTTTGCATGTGTTTTTCTCCTGCCAAGGATTTGAGAGGAGAACTGCTGAATAACATCAACAGAGAGATCATGTTTACACCTGAAGTGGTCCAGACAGTACTTCTAGAATCAGAGAGCAACTGGAAGGCAGTATCTGGATACACAAACAAGGTCATGGAAGAACTAAGGACCTGGGACGAGTCTTGCTTGAGAAAATGTTGTTGGAGGGTGCGGGGGGTAAACAGGCCCTTGGCTGAGCACCTAGGGGGTTCCCCATGCATGTGGCGATCACCTGGGGGCACTTCGCCAGTGTACTCGATGGTAGCCAAAGGTAAGTAGTGTGAATGACCCGTGATTGATTGTTGAGTGGTTTTGTATGTAGTGAGATGTGTGTGATTCTGTAGCTCTGTGTGTGAGGGTGTATTACCCCCCATCCTGATGAAATGCTTCATTAGTAATACGAGGAAGGGAGTAGCCAGGATGGAGGTTTAGTTAATAATGTGCAGGTATATATACACACACGTAATAACACTTTGCGGAACGTGTTAGCGAGCTCAACACTACTTAGGCGCCTGTAAATGGGGTTCTTCCACCTCTAGCTACCCAAGTTCAATTTTATATCTTAAGGATCATATTCCTATGCTTTCCCTGACCAACAGTTTTGATTTTGTCTCTTCTAAATGATTTTTTTTTAATTTAACCTAAGTTTTTGATTTCAGCTGAAGTATGTTTCTCTATCTTTTTTCTGTTTAGCCTCCAAAACCACCATGAGGTATATTACTTCTGAGGATGATTGTAAATGAAGTGTAGTCTTACACAGTTTCAGGTTGACTGTTCCTGAGGTGTGTGGTTAATTGAAACCCAACCACCAAAGAACACCAGTACCCATGATCTAGTATTCAAATCTGCATAAAAGCCTTTACTAGTATTTGAACCTTAGAACTCTCGACTTCAAAATCAGCTGATTTGAGATGAGTTTGCCACTAGACCATACCAGTGGGTTGAAGTACGTATTACTCATTCCTAATACCAATGATTTGCAGTTAGAATTTATTTGGAATTAATTTATTTTCGATTTTTGAATAAGTTCACTGTGACTTAACCAACATTGTTCAACTAAAGTCAGTATCGGGAAACGATGCAGCAAGTATAAAAATGAATTCAGCATGTCTGAGTAATATTTCAGTAGTTTAGGTAGATTTATTCTGTCACTCCCAAGTGCAATTATTGCGTTATGCGTATAATAATGTACCGTAAGCTATCACTTGTCTGATGCCTTGGAATGCCGATGATTAGCAATTAAACATTTTTTTTATTGATGTTTAATTGTAATAACATAATTTGTAATGCTTCACACCATTATTCAGTTCAGTGAAAGAAAATATTTCAATCTGTTATCGTGTTACTCCATACTGTACAATACAGTTTTATAGTTCATTTTTATAACAGTTTTATTCAGTGTTATTTTCATTCATTTTAATTTACCCTGTGTTTTTGTGACAATTGGGGTTTTAAGTGAGCGATTCTCTCGCGGAACATAAATCGAGAAAACCCTTAAGTAGCTCTGAAAAAAAAATATTTAGCAACACATATAACAAGGTAACCCTGAACCTGCAGTCAGAGACAGTGCTCGGAAAGCAAGTAGCGCAACAGTCATTGGCGAAAGATAAATTTTTAATATAATAAAGAAACACAAAATTGATGGTAACATGTTAGCCCGTGAAAGTGTGAAAACCATTGAAAAGTTGAACGATTTTACCAAAAATGCTGTCAGAAAAAAAGTTTTATCGTTTTATTTCATTAACGAGATTCCTAACTCGAACAAAATACTGAATGCTATGAATTCCGATTCTGAACTGCCGAATTTTTCTAGAAGTACAACATTATATCGTGTTTTAAAATGAGTGAATTTTCTTTTCATGTCCAGAAAAAATAATCTTTATTGACTGAACGCGAAGATATTTTTTCTGGATGTAGGGAATATTAAGAGGATATTTATTTTAGGGAATATTTAACTCGGGTTAATGCGGGAAAAAGTATAGATGGATAAAGAAATAAAGACGCTTTTATGACAGGTTTGTCAACTGGGGTGAAAACCCCGGTTGGAAAGGTAAATGATTAATAATAACACACGTCGGAAGGGAAAATGAGTTTTTGAACGGGGTTTACGGGTATTTGAATCCAATCTTCCTAAGAGTAACGATGAAATGAATGGTGGAAATTTTATGAAAAAATAATCATCAACATATATATATAACCTTAAAACAAGGTAACGCTGAAACTGTAATCAGAGACATTGCTTAGAAAGCAAGTAATCCAAAAGGCATTAGCAAAAGAACAAATTTTAATATAATAAAGAAACACAAAATTTATAGTAAATATGGTAGCCCTAAAAAAATGTGTGAAAACGATTGAAAAGTTGGACGATCGCTATCACAAAAAATTTTATTCGTTTTATTTTAATAACGAGCTTCCTAACTTGAAAAAAATATTAAATGGCATGAATACCGATTCTGAACTACCAAATTTTTCCAGAAGTACATTACATCTTGTTTTAAAATCATGAATTTTCATTTCATGTCCAGAAAAAAAATTTTTATTGACAAAGTGAAGATATTATTTCATAGCATAGGGGATATTTAAGAGAAATTAAATGATTTTGTGAAGAGCGTAAGACAATTTATTATCTAGATGAAACTTGGATTGATGCGGGACATGTACACTTAAAGGTATAGGTGAATAAAGAAATAGAGTGCAAAAGAAATTTTTATAAAAGGTTTGTCAACTCAGGTGAAAACCTCGGCTGGAAAACGGAAATGATTAATAGTAACTCATGTTGGAATTGAAAATAGGTTTTTGAACAGTTTACGGATACTTGAATTCAGATCCTCCCAAGAGTATCATGATGAAATGAATGATGATAATCTTACGCAGTGGTTTAAATAAAATTGTTGATATTGTTACTGAAGGATCTGTCACAGTAATGGACAATGCATCGTACCATTGCCTGAAAACTGAAATACAAATGCTTCAACCTGAAAATCGGAAATTGCTGAATGATTAACATTGCATGCACCAAAGACATGTTAAAAGTAGAAATTATAAGATTAGCAAAGAAAATTAAACAAAATTATATTCATTATAAAGTAGATGAAATAGCAAAATGAAAAAAATTGTGTCATGTTGTGTCTTCCTTCATACCATTGCAACTTTAACTCGATAGAATTGATAAGAGCACAAGTCAAAGGCTAGATTGGGAGTCATAAACACAACATTAAGTTAAGTGATGTAAAAAATTTATTGAAGGAAGGCGTTAGAGTAGATGAAAATGCTTAGAAGAATTTTATTCAACATGTAATTAAAGAAGAAAAAAGTATAGAATGCAAGCAGACAGTTGCTTGAACAAATTGTTGTTGAAGATATTGTGATAGATTTGTGAAAAAATGACAATAGTTAAATAGACAGTAGTAGCTTATCAGTTACTGAAGAAACATGTTGAGATAAGAACTATTTATTTTTTTTGTTTCACTTGATGAAATTTTAATATAGCAGTAACATACTGTCTTAAAATTTTTAAGTTAAATGTATCATTTTACTACAGTTTTCTCATTAATATTACAACTTACTTTTTCTTCATTTTTTGTTAAAAGTAAGAGAAATGTTTTTTCTCTGTTGGATTGGTCAAAATTAAATTAAATTAGAATCATCATACTGTTTTGTTTTGGTTTGCTGCATGCTTTCATGGAACAAAATACAGACTGAAGTCTTAATGTTAGGGCATAAAATAAAGTTATCAATCTTTTGTAATTTGATGGAATAAAATGTAGCAGTCCCTGATTGAACTACTTTAACTTATGGTATTATTAGATTCCTCATTATCGTTTAAATAAAATGAGAAAAAAAACAATTATTTTATTTTCTTTATTTTCAGTTACTACCGAAAAGACATTTTCTTTTAGGACATTATAAAACATTATACATTTCAAAAATGTAATTGATCTTCATAAATTTAAAACGTTGCTTTCCCAATCATTATTGTTTTTTGAAAACACTATCAAACTACGATCTCAAAATAGCTGAGACCATCAATTATATTTTCCTGTTAAACATCTGATTTGATAATATTTTTATTATGTATACAGTGCTTCTACACATTCCTGCGTTTTGTTGAAAATCTCTATTTCAATTGATCTTCTTTTGTTATTTTACACTTTATGTTAATTGTATTACTAAAAAAGAAGGAAAGTATGGGTAGTTTGTGACAAAATCTTTTACAAATTATAAGGTTTCTATAAAATTTATTTTTATCTTAATACATAATCATTTTTTTTTTAGTTAAGTTACATTATTAACTTACATAAAAGAACTCAAAATTGCTAATAAAATAAAAAAATAATAATGTTAAATAAACAGAAATCAATTGTATAAATAAATGACAAGTCATGATTATCAGCAATAAATGCAGATCATTCTGAGAAATCCCATAGGTATAATTTATTGATGACTGATTTTCACCAATTATATTTTTTTTGGGGTGGGTGGTTGATGATTAATTTATAAATATATGTAAATTAATCATCAACCTGATTTGAGCTTGTGTGTGGGAATATGAGATGGAATTTTTGTATGATGTGAAAAATACACCGCTTGACTGGGATTCGAACCTGGGACCTTCTGGGTGGAAGCCTGAGACGCTACCACTCCTTCATAGAGATTGGTAATTCAATTTTATTCAACTTCAACTTATTGAAATTTAATTTTTTCAAGGTGTTGTTTGGTGTAATTTTTTTTAATAAATAATTGAATGTGTTGTAATTTTGATTTTAAAAGCTGTATTCTAGTAACCAAATGATTGATTCCAATTTTATTTATTTTATATTTTAATTAATTTAAACATGTTTATCATTTACTTAAAGATAGCTAAAAATAGCTTACCACATTTGTGCAAATTAATGTTAGTGTATTAACATAAAAAAATTTCGGTGAATTCAATTAAATATTTTTGTATTAGTACAGATTAAAATGGAAGAAATGTACACTCTGAGAACAAATTGAATTCGTACAAGAGTGGCAAAAATCTATGAAATCAGAAATGCGATTATAAAGAAAAAAGGATGAACAGTAAGAAAAAGTCAGGAATAAATGAGAAATTTTCAGAATAACTACAGTTGCAATTAATATCTCTAATAACCATAAGGAAAATTTCAGTAATATATTTTATTGAAGAGAAACTGGGCAGATAAATATATATTATTTTTAGTCTATATTAATGAGAATATAGAATATATATTACTCTTATTTTTATTCGAAAACATACAACATATGGTAAGATAAAAAATTATTTATATTTTTTCTGTATTTTACAAGACCTTTTCATCCATCCTTTGATACTAATGTAAGTAAAGATAATCATCTAATCTCATTTACTTTTTTATAACTTTAAAACTCTGTAGTGTAAATTAATTAAGAGTGAAAAATTTTACAATAGATGATAATGTGCAGTGAAATAATGTACAGCCTATAAATAGATCAATCATACAGTTCTTTTCAATTTCCAAACCTCTTTTGCAACGACAGAATGTAACGTTTGTTATATCTTAATTTTGATAATTTCTGGTTATAAGATGCAGTTTTTTGCTTCACCAAAAAAAAATTAAGGTTTCGTTGAAAAAAAAGATTATTTCATTACATATTATATGAAGTGTAGTACCACAATGTAATGATTTAAGTCTATTACTTGAGTTTTATCAATTGTGCTACTAATGATTTAATTGATTTTTGTCAAGGTCCTTAATTATTTTATCAGTTTTTAAGGTTGGAAAGGTTTTCCATCTTTTCAATTTTTAATACTATAACATATTTTTCAACATAAGCAGTAGTAACTTCATCATCATGCTGTTTGAAATTTAATCTATTATTTTTACACTTTTGCCTAAAATTCATTCACTAAATATTGGGTGTTGTCTTAGTCATTGAATTCTGACAAAATTTTGATTCTATTGGAAAGGAAATTTGAGAGTAGAGAGAATTTTATTATGCATCAATCACAATGTTTTTTTTGCTGAATGATTACGCTAAGATGAATTTCACATGGAGTGCAAGAATGCTATATTTTCAATGTTAAATAAAATGCAGCTACCAGCGTACTGCCTCTATTTGCTATACTGATGAAACTATGAAATCACCTAATTGTAATTATTGTACCTAATTGTACCTATTGTAATCACCTAATTTTAATTTTGATGTTCAAGTAGAAGTAACACTGCTAATTGTAAGGACAGAATTTTCATTAATGTTACTACTTCTGTTGCATATAGTGCAAAATGTCTTGAGTATTTTATTAAATGACACTCTCTTCATATAAGAAAATTTATTTTGTTTACAGCAATCAAACTGTAATGTTTTTCTTTGAATAGTCTTAATGAAAGGTTAGGTGAAAATTAAGTTGGATGTGAAATGCAACAGCATGAAAAAAAATTGTTATGAGAATGCTTTGGTCATCATCCCTCCTTGTTGGGAGGAAACGTGCAATCGCCTGCGAGGCAATTTGTCCAGCGAGGCTGCGTCTCTCGCTGGACAATTGAAGCATAAGTGAATGTAGGCTAGGAAAAAACCCCTCATAATTAAAAAAAGTGTACGTTTTTCAGATTAGGTTTTCTACATTTTCAGATGGTTGCTACAATTGGTTTTGTCTATAAAAGATTTGGATGATCAGAGACACAGTTAAATGAAGGAACAATTTGTAACTTCATACAGCAGACTAAGAAGATGAAACTAGAATATCTGAAAATTATGGAGATTACGGTTATGATACAAATGACCTTTATATCATGCCTTTTCTAATGGAAAAGTAAAAAAAATATACTAATTTTGATGACTGCATTCAACTCTTTATGTTCATAAATAAGAATAAGAGTAATTAATTTTAAATGAAAATAATTATTCTGTTATAATATTTCATTTATCTTTTTTTCTTCTTTTTTTTTGTCTTCAGTCATTTGACTGGTTTGATGCAGCTCTCCAAGATTCCCTATCTAGTGCTAGTCGTTTCATTTCAGTATACCCTCTACATCCTACATCCCTAACAATTTGTTTTACATATTCCAAACGTGGCCTGCCTACACAATTTTTTCCTTCCAATATTAAAGTGACTATTCTAGGATGCCTTAGTATGTGGCCTATAAGTCTGTCTTCTTTTAACTATATTTTTTCAAATGCTTCTTTCTTCATCTATTTGCCGCAATACCTCTTCATTTGTCACTTTATCCACCCATCTGATTTTTAACATTCTCCTATAGCACCACATTTCAAAAGCTTCTAATCTTTTCTTCTCAGATACTCCGATTGTCCAAGTTTCACTTCCATATAAAGCGACACTCCAAACATACACTTTCAAAAATCTTTTCCTGACATTTAAATTAATTTTTGATGTAAACAAATTATATTTCTTACTGAAGGCTCGTTTAGCTTGTGCTATTCAGCATTTTATATTGCTCCTGCTCCGTCCATCTTTAGTAATTCTACTTCCCAAATAACAAAATTCTTCTACCTCCATAATCTTTTCTCCTCCTATTTTCACATTCAGTGGTCCATCTTTGTTATTTCTACTACATTTCATTACTTTTGTTTTGTTCTTGTTTATTTTCATGCGATAGTTCTTGCGTAGGACTTCATCTATGCCGTTCATTGTTTCTTCTAAATCCTTTTTACTCTCAGCTAGAATTACTATATCATCAGCAAATCGTAGCATCTTTATCTTTTCACCTTGTACTGTTACTCCGAATCTAAATTGTTCTTTAACATCATTAACTGCTAGTTCCATGTAAAGATTAAAAACTAACGGAGATAGGGAACATCCTTGTCAGACTCCCTTTCTTATTACGGCTTCTTTCTTATGTTCTTCAATTGTTACTGTTGCTGTTTGGTTCCTGTACATGTTAGCAATTGTTCTTCTATCTCTGTATTTGAACCCTAATTTTTTTAAAATGCTGAACATTTTATTCCAGTCTACATTATCGAATGCCTTTTCTAGGTCTATAAACGCCAGGTATGTTGGTTTGTTTTTCTTTAATCTTCCTTCTACTATTAATCTGAGGCCTAAAATTGCTTCCCTTGTCCCTATACTTTTCCTGAAACCAAATTGGTCTTCTCCTAACACTTCTTCCACTCTCCTCTCAATTCTTCTGTATAGAATTTATCTAGAACTTTATATAGAACTTATACTTCTATATAGAACCTTATATAGAACTACCTTATATAGAACTTATAACTCTATATAGAACTTTATCTAGAAAAACATAAAATAAAAATTAAAATTATTGTACTTTTGAATATGCTTAAAGATACCCCACTTTAAAGTTATATTATATGAAAAATTTGCAGACATGATGTTGGCTGATTATTATATATATAAAATTATTCATTTTTACATAATTATTGTATATATCTGTGCAATTTCTTGCACTTTACATATCCATTGAATG